>NW_025814218.1:0-62163 GCF_018902025.1 Drosophila willistoni
TTTTTTTTTTTGAAATAAATCTATAAATAATTTTCTTTTCGGGTTACTCTAAGTGAATTCGGAAGTAATAATTTAATTTATCACTAGGGACTACTCTTGAAATCTGCGTTCTGTTATTATTTTTTGTTTTTTTTTTTTTTTTGGCTTAGTAACGGGAAATCGAAATTTACATAGGTACACTCATAAATTGGTAGTCTCTTTCTTTGAAGCGGTTGGGTTGGGGTCTCTTGCCTCTAAATCCCATAGTTCCATTCTCTAAAAAAAATCATCTTCCTTTCTTTTTTTGAATTGCACATAAATGAATTTAAAACCAGAGGGCCGGGGCTAACTTCGACCGCGTCAAAGTTTGTATACCCTTGCAACTTTTATGGTAACTCTTTCCTTACCTATAGCTATCAAAGTGGAAAAACGTTCAAGCTAAAAAGGCTAATGTTTGCGAAAGAACGGTTTACAATCTTAGTATAGGAAATAACGAAGATATTGATCAAAGTCACTGTTTTCCTCCGATCGTTACTATGGGAGCTATATGATATAGTCACCCGATCTTGATCAAATTTGGCATAGTCGCTTATATGTGTAATTAATATTAAATTTTATGACAATAGCTCAGAAAATAACAAAGTTATTAAGAAAAGTCACTGTTCGTGACTATGCCATTTGTATGGGAGCTATATGATATAGTGATCCCATCCGGGTGAATCCGAGATATACAACGCCTGCAGTATATACAAGCCCACATGCAAAAGTTCAGCTCTGTAGCTCCAACGGTCTAGGAGGAGTTTGCGTTGATCCAGACGGACGGTCGGACATGGCTACATAAACTCGTCTCGTCGTGCTGATCAAGAATATATATACTTTATATGGTCGGAAACATTTGCCTGTTACATACATTTTGGCGACTTTAATATACCATTTCACCCTATGGGTGTATGGTATAAAAAAAATTTGATTTTGCACAATGTGGCTCAAAATTTTTTCTTTGCGTTTTCTTCTTTGTAAATTTGTTTGCCTTTTTTTTCACTTGCTTCACTCCCTCTGTTTTCTCTTTCTTATTACCAATTATTACTTGTACAATAACCTCTCATGCACTTGTTTTAACTTTCGATTATATAACATTACCTAGATTTAAACAAAAAAATAAAAGAAGTTAACACTTTTCGTTTTCACTCGTTTTCAACATTCTTCATCTGGATTCAACCATTTTAATTTCTTTGCACTCTGGTTAGACTGTTTTTCACAATGGGTTGTTTCCTTTTCTTTTTTCTTGCAACTTACTTTTTTAACTCTGATATATTTTTCTTGGGCTGCGTGTTTTTGCCGTTTGTCACTTCTCACCGCATACCCTAGCACTTGCCGGGGTCGTAAAAAAATTTGACTGATCAGTTGGTCGCCAATGTAATTGCTTTGTCCCCTTTGGTGAATAACTTCTTTCGCCGCTTGCACTATCCAACATAAATATCTTGGAATTCCGGCTTTGGAAATCATCGATACCAAAACTTGGGCTTTATATTTGTCTAACAAAATAAATCATATACATATATGGGATGAATATGAATGTCGTTAATCCCGTTTTTTTTCTAGAGCTGTATAATTACCTTCTGCTTAATCAAAGCAATACATTTTAATTTCCTTATTTTGGCATTATGACAAACATACCGAGAGTTGGCAAATCTGCGTGCAAGAATTTTATTTGCAAAATTACCAAATTTATTCAATCAAAGAAAAAATTAGCACTTACGGCAGAAGTATATTTTGAAATAGAGAACACCAAAAATAATTGGTTTCTTTTTTATCAACCGATTCAAGTCCATGAAGGATGGCTTGTATTTATTCGGATTTAAAATTTACTTGTGTTATTTTAACAACAAAAAAAAATGAACTATTAATTTTTTCACTTCCTGCAAAGGACTGTTTCGCTCGGTTGCCAATTTGAAAAGAATTTATCAAGACAGTTCGCCTATGCTCTAGGCCTAGCTTTGATCTTCGTTTAGACCCGAAGTCAATTGTCAAAGTGACATTATCCGCTATTGGCATAATGGGAAAAAGAAATGTACCACGGTGGTGAACTTTCTTTCTGCAATCAAGCAGTGCATTCGCGGGTCATTTAAATTCGGCCTTCCTTTTTTTCTTTTCTGTTTTTTTTTTTTTTTTTTGAGTTGCAAGTTTTTATCGAGGCTTCTCCCACATCGGCCGAAATATTGTTTAAAGAAATTAACATTCATACATATAACACTGCGGGAGTGAAAGAGAAAACAAATAAAGTTTTTCGAAGTGACAAAGCAAACACTTTTTGTGGCGGCATCATTGTGTAAGAGCAAGCCCCAAATACGTTACGACGCAGACACCACACGCACGAGCATGTTTGGTAACAGACGGCGATCAGTGAATTTTTCTAGAACAGTTTAGAAATATTTGGACAGAGCGCATCAAGACGCAAAACGTCAGCAGAGGCAGAGGCAACCCGTTAGCAGAGGCAAAGCTGGGCGTAGCGTGAGGCAAAACGTCAGCAGAGGCAGAGGCAACCCGTTGGCAGAGGCAAAGCTGGGAGTAGCGCGAGGTGAAACGTCGGCAGAGGCAAAGGCAACCCCTTTGGCAGAGGCAAAGCTGGACGTAGCGTGAGGCAAGGTAAAGGAGGTGAAACGTCGGCAGAGGCAGAGGCAACCCGTTGGCAGAGGCAGAAGCTGGACGCAAGAGCCAAAACGTTAGAAGAGGACAGACAACCTGCTGGCAGAAATTAAACGAAGACTTCGTGGGACAGGAGCGGACTTGGGTAAATTTTTGGGGAATATATGTAGATAGTTCTAACCTTAATTGAATTTACTAAAACTAACCTTAGCATTAATTATTGGTATTTGAACAAAAGAAAATATTGTAATATGGAGCTTGACGAGGTTATGGCATTGCGAGTCGCAGATTTGCGAAATAAGTTGGCCGAATTGAACCTAAGCACAGTGGGAAGAAAACGTGATCTACAGAATAGACTTCATACTTATTACGATATTCAAGACCAAGATAGCGAGTAAGAAGAATTAGAGGCAATTGCCCACAAACAATTTTAGTCGATCTTGGTACACCTTAAAAGATGTTGAGGGGCAGTGTATCCTATTTTTCCGGCTCAGGTAATCCCGACATTGATTCGTGGGTACAAGAGATAGAAGAGTGTGCTATTACAGTACAATGGGACAAGTTACAGACCTTTGTATACGCCAAACAGTTGTTAGCTGCAGCAGCTAAATCATTCATTTGGAGTCAACTTGGTATAAACAATTGGGAGATATTAAAAGCAGCACTGCGCAAAGAATTTGATTTGAAACGATCAGCAGCTGAGATTCATAGAATATTATCGCAACGTTCTCAGAAAAGAGAGGAGACTTTACATGAATATTTGTATGCTTTAATGGAAATTGCCAAACCAGTGAATTTGGACGATGAGAGCTTGATAGAATACTTTGTAAAGGGCATTCCAGACTCATAAGTAAATAAAGCTATTATATTTCAAGCCAGGAATCTAGAAGAACTGAAGTTTCAAATAGAAACGTATCAGAAAGTTCGTGCTTCACACAAGTCGTTAAACAAGTTTGAAGCTCAGTCAGGAGAAAGATTAATCAGGGTAAAATAATTGATATATCTAAGAATCGGAAATGTTATGGTTGCGGTGATACATCACATATCAGACGAGACTGTCCAAAGAACGATCAAAAGTGTTTCAAATGTGGTAAAGTAGGACATCGAGTGGCACAGTGCAAACTAGAAAATCCAATTAAATACGAGTGAAATACAAACGTGGTAGAAAATGAAGATGTAGTAATACAGCCGTCAAGCGAATTTACTCCGTCAGGGTTAGAACTTAAAGACATCGTATATTCTAACGTTATATTTAAAGGACTCGTAGATACTGGCGCTGGTTTATGTCTTATGCGAAGAAATATTTCTTTGATGATTGGATCGAAACCGTTATTAGGCGGAGCTAGACACTTAACAGGAATTGGCGACAGTAAGGTCTTGACTTTCGGTAGTTTTATAAACCAGTAAAAGTGGATGGTTTAGTGATGAACATAGAATTCCATGTAGTGCCAGATCAGGACATAAGTTTTAATGCTATACTGGGTCGAACGATATTGAACACTGTCAATATAAAGTTTGTCGCACCCATAGTATGCCAAAGAGAGAACAAAATGAGTCAGATATTCGTGGGCAGGAGAGATTGGAAATATCTTCATCACAAATATTGAAGACAGGAATAAGATTCTAGACACAAATCTTTCGCATTTGAACCATTTGATAAAAGGGGAAGTAGAGAAATTAATTCGAAACTACCAGTCAACAAGAAATGCAAACGCACCAGTAAGCATGAAAATTATATTGAGCGACGAAATACCTGTGTATTAGCACCTGAGACGTTTAGCCCTTTGTGATCAGGAAATCGTTGATAAACAAATTCAAGAATGGCTAGCAGAGAAAATAATTAAAACCAGTACTTCTGAGTACGCGACTCCAGTTGTCTTAGTCTCGAAAAAGAATGGTCAGAAGCGTTTATGCTGTGACTACAGGAAATTAAACGAAAAGATTCTTCGTGATAACTTTCCCATGGCTCATATGGACAGCGTTTTAGAAAAGTTGCTAGGTGCCAATATGTTTTCAACTTTAGACTTAACAAACGGATTTTTCCATGTACCACAATATGAATTCCTGTATTTTCCTTTCGGTATTTTAAATTCACCAGCTGTATTTACAAGATTCATAATGGTTGTGTTAGGAGATTTGATTAAAGCAAACGATTGTGTAGTCTACATAGATGACATCATCATTCCAAGTACAGGTATCGATAATGGTTTGGACAAGCTAAAACGCGTACTAGAAACTCAAAATACGGATTTGGGGCAGCTTTGTTACAAAAGCATCCAGAGGAAAATTGTGCGAAGAAAGGTATCATTCTTACGAACTCGAAGTGCTTGCTATAATTGGAGCACTAACCAAATGGCGTGTTTATGTCCTAGGATCTCGATTCAACATAGTTACTGCTTGTAACGCATTCGCTATGACCATGAAAAAGAAAGATGTTCCTTTAAGAGTTGCTCGTTAGGCTATGTATCTTCAGGATTTTGATTATGTTATCGTACATCGAACAGGTACTCAAATGAGGCACGTCGATGCGTTGAGTCGTTTTGCATGTTTTATGCTTGTTGAGGACACTATTAAACATCGATTAAAAGAAACTCAGTTGCAAGATGAGTGGACCAAGGCAATAAAGACTCTAGTCGAAAAGGAATGTTATAAAGACTTACATATAGACAACGAGATTCTCTTTTAAGACCCTAATTGTGAATGGATTGTAGTGCCTTCGGCAATGGAACATGAGATTATTAGACTTGCGCATACCCAGGTTCATTTTTTCCGTCAATATATTCCCTAATTGAGAGATAAGGTTTTTCGTGTGGTACATAGTTGTGTGGAGTGTATTGTTACTAACGCAAAGGCTGGCAAAAGAGAGGGATATCTAACTTCAATAGAAAAGGGTGACAAAAGTATTGCCAGGATCACGACATCGTGCATTTATGTATTACCACTAAAATGAGTTTAGATAGTCCAGCTTCATGGTATAAATACGTAGGGAAAGTTCAGCAAATCATCAACGACACCTAGAAGTACTAAGATAGCTCCTTTTAAAATCCTAACCGGTATTGACATGCGTAGATCAGAGGATGTAAACCTTAAAGAACTACTCGTTGATCTTCTAATCGAAGAACTAGCAACACAGAAAGAAAATAAGACTGGACGCAGTTGAAAATATAAAACAAATTCAGGAGGAGAACAAGAAGCCAGCCAATCTAAAGAGAAACCAGAGGGCCGGGGCTAACTTCGACCGCGTCAAAGTTTCTATACCCTTGCAACTTTTTTGGTAACTCTTTCCTTACCTATAGCTATCAAAGTGGAAAAACGTTTTATCTAAAAAGGATAATGTTTGCGAAAGAACGGCCAACAGTCGTAGCATAGGAAATAACGAAGATATTGATCAAAGTCACTGTTTTCCACCGATCGTTCCTATGGGAGCTATATGATATAGTTACCCGATCCTTATCAAATTTGGCACAGTCATTAACATATATATTAAACTAACAAATGTTTAATTTGAAAGCAATCGCGTCAAAAGTAACGAAGTTATTGACAAAAGTCACTGTTTTCGAAAGATCGTTCCTATGGGAGCTATATGATACAGTCACCCGATCTTGATCAAATTTGGCATAGTCGTTTATATGTGTAATTAACGCACCAATATTAAATTTCACGACAATAGCTCAGAAAATAACGAAGTTATTAAGAAAAGTCACTGTTCGTGACTTTGCTGTTTGTATGGGAGCTATATGATATAGTGGTCCGATCCGGCTGAATCCGAGATATACAACGACTGCAATATATACAAGCTTACATGCAAAATTTCAGCTCTGTAGCTCTTACGGTCTAGGAGGAGTTTGCGTTGATCCAGACGGACGGACGGACGGACGGACGGACGGACGGACGGACGGACGGACGGACATGGCTATTTGAACTCGTCTCGTCGTGCTGATCAAGAATATATATACTTTATATGGTCGGAGATGCATCCTTCGATGCGTTGCACACTTTTGACCAAAATTAATATACCCTTTTTGCAAGGGTATAAAAAGAGAAAACGATTCAAAATAAATGATTTGGTTGCTATTAAGCATACCCAACATGGCGTTAATCTGAAACTTAAAGGAAAGTATTTAGGACCCTATAAAGTAAGGGCAATTAAAAATCATGCAAGATATGTAGTAGAGAAAGTTGGGCAGGCGGAAGGGCCTAATAGGACATCAACTGTATCGGAATATATGAAATTGTACAGGTCGAATGTACAGTCAGAAGGGCCGAATGTGGGAAATGGCATTGAGAGAGAGAGCAATACAAAGTGATAGAAGAGAAGAGACAAACGCGTAGTGTCCGAACATTCTAGTAGTAGTAGAGAGAGCAGGGCATAGGATCTTTATATAAGTTGAGAGAGAGCTTGTTAAAGAGGCCGTAGATTATTCGCAAAGAGACTGTCAACTGAGTCGCACGACAAGGTCCATAAGTAGTCCAGTGTTATTTCTAAAAGTATGTTTAAATGTTAATATATTGAACTCGATTGTCATCAAATATTAATAAATAATTAAATATAGTAACGATCATTAAATCAACGCTACATAATGTATACATATATCTTTACGAATTGTCCAACCAATCAAGAGATATCTGCTCAACGAGATTTGCTATAAACACTGAAAGAAAATGACATCAGAATTCTTAAAAAAACCAGAGGGCCGGGGCTAACTTCGACCGCGTCAAAGTTTGTATACCCTTGCAACTTTTATGGTAACTCTTTCCTTACCTATAGCCATCAAAATGGAAAAACGCTCAAGCTAAAAAGGTTAATGTTTGCGAAAGAACGGCCTACAATCTTAGGATAGGAAAAAACTAAGATATTGATCAAAGTCACTGTTTTCCACCGATCGTTCCTATGGGAGCTATATGATATAGTAACCCGATCTTTATCAAATTCAGCACAGTCATTAACAGATATATTAAACTAACAAATATTTAATTTGAAAACAATCGCGTCAAAAGTAACGAAGTTATTGACAAAAGTCGCTGTTTTCGAAAGATCGTTCCTATGGGAGCTATATGATATAGTCACCCGATCTCGATCAAATTTGGCACAGTCGTATATATGTGTAATTAACTCACCAATATTAAATTTTATGACTCAGAAAATAACGAAGTTATTAAGAAAAGTCACTGTTCGTGACTTTGTCATTTGTATGGGAGCTATATGATATAGTGATCCCATCCGGCTGAATCCGAGATATACAACGCCTGCAGTATATACAAGCCTACATGCAAAATTTCAGCTCTGTAGCTCTTACGGTCTAGGAGGAGTTTGCGTTGATCCAAACGGACGGACAGACGGACAGACGGACGGACGGACGGACGGACGGACGGACGGACGGACGGACGGACGGACGGACATGGCTATTTGAACTCGTCTCGTCGTGCTGATCAAGAATATATATACTTTATATGGTCAGAAATGCTTCCTTCTATGCGTTGCACACTTCTGACCAAAATTAATATACCCTTTTTGCAAGGGTATAACAAGTGGATAAGAGAAGTGGCATGAATGAAAAATCAAATCAAAACGGAAATGAAAATGTAATTAATCATTTTCAACCTCTCGTTAACCTTCCTTCAGATTTATATTACTTTCTTTGTGAATTGAATAGAGAACTGAACCAGAAAAAAAAAGAACTATCTAGATGATCAAAGAAACAAGAATGCACAATTTAGTTACACATTTATATTTTGAATTATGGAAAAGATGCTTTGAAACATTTTCAGCCCTGTTGTGAATGAGGATTATTGAAAACTCTTCTTCCATGTGAAATTCATACAATTATTACAGTCAATTCCGCGATATGTTAATATAGAAAATTATTATTGAGCAATATAATTTATCACCTAGGCTTTGGAATTATCCAACTGGGCCAACTGTCGGGCAGCAATTATTCCTTTAGGTACTTCGTCCTTCATCTTGGTCTGACTTCCCTGCTGGCTAAGGGCACGACCGATCATTGGGACGACAGTGCGCATCAGGATGGGCATAAATCCGCGAAGTGGAACATGAATAGGGTTTCCCGGAGAGAAGGAAAATAACCCAATCTTCATTCGTTGAATTCAAAATATGAACTGATTTTATTTACTAAAGTACGGAGTTTATATAGGAAATCTTAGGCTCTAGGAGGTAACAATTGTTCTTAAGGAGATCTTATTCTAGTACAACTCACACCCACGCATTCGGGGGTTGAAAAATTATTATTATTTTACGCACGGCGTCGGCCACTTGACATCCTGCCGTCGTGATCGTTTGGGTTAGTT
The DNA here is from genome assembly GCF_018902025.1 of Drosophila willistoni. Classification (NCBI taxonomy): domain Eukaryota; kingdom Metazoa; phylum Arthropoda; class Insecta; order Diptera; family Drosophilidae; genus Drosophila; species Drosophila willistoni. The sequence continues at coordinate 8,932 of NW_025814218.1, forward strand.
TACAATTACAAGTGTTTTTCCCACAACGCGTGTGGCTGATTGTAATTCTAGTCATATGCTAGGTTAGTTGTTTGTGCCAAAATACAGTTGTATTATATTTTCTTTAGTGCATCTGATTTGGTGAAGCCGCTTCAGATGAACACGATGTTTATTCTTAAACAGAACATAAGCCATTTTTTCTAATGTAGCCCTAAGGATCTTAACAATTGCACAAAAAAAAAAATATTTCTAAAAAATAAAATAAATTTTGTAGTCAATTCGAGAGTAGAGAAATTTTTGGTTGTGCTCGAATTGAAACTATAAAATATTCTGAGCAAGTAACGTGTAGCTTCAGTATGTCGAATGAGAACTTCAAGCAACGGTTGCTTAGATTGAATTAAATTTGGTAATTTTCGTGAATTTTCAACCTTTTTAACGTTAATCAAAACTGGGGATTAGCCTACTTGAGGCGAAGCCCTTTGCCGTAATTCTGATGGCGCCCAAGGGCAGTTTTTCTTTTAATTAAATTTTATATAAAATGATTCAATGGTTTCTTGGCAGATCATTTGCTTCTTATTCATCTTTAATATATTTAAATTCAATTGTAATACAGCGGAGAAATTCATATAAGTGATCACCAGATGTTCTATTCACTAATTTTATAAAATTACAAATTAAAAAAGTAAAATAGTAAAATATCCAATAAATAAACATTTTTGGGGAAAATACCATGAAAAAACAATTTGTTTGGTATTATCTTTAGGAGCATATAAAACACACCCTTTAAATTTTAATTTATTTAAGTCTCAACAATGTGTAAAAATTTTTTGAAAAATTTGTTGATCATGTTATTAAACTTAAACTTAAAGTAATAAACATTTTAAATAAATTTGTCCTTTTCTAACACTAGAATATTAAGCATTTAAAGTTTTCCAGTTACTTCGTAGTAAACAAGATTTGAAATAAATATTGACGGATTTTACCTTGGCTAATATGAAAACTTGTTAGTGTTAATACATTCAGAGCTTGCGAAAAGAGAGAAGGAATATATATCTGGCCTGCTCCCACAAGATCTTTGAGACTAGGGCCATGGTACGGATCTCTTCTTTTAGGTGAATATTTTCGTTATTGAATGGTCATGAATATAAACATATATTCTAAACATATGTATATGCCACTTGTTAAATTGCATTTGAAAAAATAGCAAAGTATAGCAAAGAGGCGTATCAATGTGAAGACTTTTAAATTCAAAATTTGAGATTCAGTTAAGGAGTCAAACCCTATCAATCAATCAAACCCTCTGGTTTTTTATTACTTTAATCTAAAAAAAAAATAAACCTTGCTTCAGATTTATAACACTTTGCGAATTGAATAGAGAACTGAACCACAAAAAATAAAAAAGACTATATTTTGAATTATGGAAAAGATGCTTTGAAACATTTTTAGTCCAGCTTTGAATGAGGATTATTGAAAAGTCGACTTCCATGTGAAATTCATACAATTATTACAGCCAATTCCGCGATATGTTAATATATGCAATTTTGATTGGCAATGGAAACGTCTGTTTAAATATCAATTTACGATATTAATCTTGAAAGTTCGAAAAAAAACTTGACGCGGAGCGTGCATCTGAAATGTGAAGAAAATAATATGTTGCTTCTATATTGAGCAATATGATTTAACACCTTGGCTTTGGAATTGTCCAACTTGGCCAACTGTCGGGCAGCAATGAATCGTTTACGTACATCGTCCTTCATCTTGGTCTGACTTCCCCGCTGGCTTAGGGCACGTCCGATCATTGGGACGACAGTGCGCATCACGATCGGCATAGGTCCGCGAAGTGGAACATAAGCCATTGTGTAGATAGAAAATTTGATTTTTTTTAATGTAGCCCAAAGGCTCTTAACAATTTCACTAAAATATTTCTAAAAAATAAAATAAATTTTGTAGTCAAATCGAGAGTAGAGAAATTTTTGGTTGTGCTCGAATTGAAACTATAAAATATACTGAGCAAGTAACGTGTTGCTCCAGTAGGTCGAATGAGAACTTCAAGCAACTATTGCTTAGATTGAATAAAATTTGTCATTTTTGTGAATTTTAAACCATTTTGACGTTAGTCAAAACTGGGGATTAACCTACTTGAGGCGAAGCCCTTTGCTGTAATTCTGATGGCGCACAAGGGCACTTTTTTCTTTTAATTAAACTTTATATAAAATGATTCAATAGTTTCTTGGCAGATCATTTGCTTCTTATTCATCTTTAATATATTTAAATTCAATTGTACTATAGCGGAGAAATTCTTTATAGATATATAGTATATATAGTATAGTCGACAAAGGACATCAAATTGAAATCTAGTTGCAAAATCATTTTAATTATTTACTGACAGCCGTGACACATCAGTCAACACACAAAATAATAAAAATTAGACAATGTATATCTACATATATAATAGAGAGCTGCATGAATGATAGAAAAATTAATTCGAGTTAACGCCATTCAAAACCAAATGAATGAATTGAATGACTTTGAATACCGATATCAAGTATTTACTTGATATCATTCATACACTCATACACTCATTACACTCATTTGAGTGTGCGACGTAAAAATCAGTCGCACAACATTCAAACGAAACAAAACGAATTGAATGAGTTAGAAAGTTAGTCAATGAGTTGCTATGATTCGAATGCATTCGAATCCCAATTCTGATTTTACTATTTAGTTTTTATTTGTATTGTATATTTTTGAACTAAATGTGATTACTATACGACAAAACTAATGTGGTCAGTGGCTCATTGGAGAGATAGAGAAGAATTTTTTTTTTCAACTAGTGAAGTAATTTTAAAAGGTAAATCCATCATGTATATGATGGGTTGGAGAGTATTTTTTTTTTTTTATAATATATTAGATAGCCTTATTTATGTTTTCACGGTTCGTGGCAACTAAGAATCTAATTTAGAAAAATTAGATTTTACAAGATTTGTCCCAAATTGTCAAATCCAAAACTGGCGTACTAAAATTTTTGGTGTATAGCATATATTAATTTTAATAGCCCCCATTTCGCTATTATTTTCCCTACATTTTTGATAAAATAATTAGTTTTTGTTGCTTTTAAACATCCAGCAAAAATGAGTCAATTCGAATAATTCTAATGATTCGAGTGCCTTAGCACAATTCGATGCTTTGACACTCAATTCATTGCCTTTCATTAAACAGAGTTACGTATTTTTAGAGATATGGCAAGTACTAACTCACACTCATTCATTTCATTGTGTAGTTGTAACTCATTCATTTGAATTCAATTCGAATGGATTCATTTGCCTTTGACTTTTCTCTCATTAATGCAGCTCTCTAATATATACATCTCTAACATATACATAAGTGATGACAAGATGTTTCTATTCACTAATTTTAAAAAAATAAAAATTAAAAAAGTAAAATGTTCCAATAAATAAATAAACATTTTCGGGAAAAAAACCATGAAATAACAATTTGTTTGCATATAAAACACACCCTTTAAATGTTCGTTTATTTATTTAAATCTCAACAATTTCTAAAAACTTTTGAACAAATTTTTCATCATGTTATTAAACTTAAACTTAAAGTAATGAACATTTTAAATAAATTTGTCCTTTTCTAACTCTAGAGTATTAAGCATTTAAAGTTCTCCAGTTATTTCGTAGTAAACAAGAACATTTGAAATAAATATTAACGGATTTTACGTTGGCTAATATGAAAACTTATTAGAGTTAATACTTTGAGAGCTTGAGAAAAGAGAGAAACAATATGTAACTGGACTGCTCCCACAAGATCTTTGAGACTAGGGGCATGGTACGGATCCCTTCTTTTTTTTTTGATTTTGTAACTAGATTTAGATTTCATGTCTTTTGTCGACGCTAAATGAAAACGTATCTCCTCGTATATGTAAGTTTGTTTGTATCCGCATATATATATATTTATATCTGCATCCAAGGGAATCTAAGCACAGTCGGTCATTTAGACATCATTTAGGTGGAAAATCGTCTGGGGATGTCATATTCATTTATTATGTCTTTTGGAATTTTCAAAAAAATTAAAACCAAATTGAGTATATATACTTAGGTACTATTGTTTATTTGAAAAAATAGCAAAGTATAGCAAAGAGGCGTATCAATGTAAAGACTTTTAAATTCAAAATTTGAGATTCAGTTAAGGAGTCAAACCCTATCACTCAAAAAATATATGTATGCACATATATCCCAAAAGCTACTGAATTTAAGTTGCTGCCAGGTGGTCTACTCCTTGCCACTATGACGCCATCGAACACATGCCACAAAATGATTTTGATAAATCGCCGCATAAGAGTCTCATCTGGGGAACAATCGAATAAATAATATATACATATATCTTTTCGAATTCTCCAACCATTCAAGAGATATTTGCTATAAACACAGAAAAGAAAATGAAATCAGAATTCTTAAAAAAACAAGTGGATAAGAGAAGTGGCATGAATGAAAAATCAAATCAAAACGGACATGAAAATGTAATTAATCATTTTCAACCTCTCGTCAACCTTGCTTCAGATTTATATTACTTTCTTTGCGAATTAAATAGAGTACTGAACCACAAAAATAAAAAGAACTATCTAGAAGATCAAAGAAACGAGAATGCACAATTTAGTTACACATTTATGTAAGACATAGAGATACCAGATAGCTGGCAACACACCGTTCTACACTGTTTGTTGGGTAGTCTGGCGCGGAAGCAAGTGTTCGTTGGGAAGTTGTCTCAACAATTGTGTAAAAAGTCGATTTAAAACTAGTACATGCATCATATATATTTACTCTGTATCTACATGAACCTTTTAAATAACCATTATAATAACATTAAATTAATCTAAACCTTACATTTTGGGGCTCGCCCGTGTAAAATACAGAGACTTAAATGCATATGTGATCGCGAAAAGAAGAGTGTTGTTTTGTTAAAAGTTGCTCAGTTGTTATATGCTGCTAAAAAGTTGTTAAGGTTGTTACAAGTAGCTAAAAACAATAAGTTGTACTATTCAAAACAAAACATTCTTTGCAGACGTGTGGTCTTAAAAATTAGTTGCATAAAGTTGTGAAATTCGACGCCGCCGTAGCGTCGCCAGAATATTATTGTTAGGCGAAAAAAAATGGGAAAAGAGACAAAACAAAAAAGGCGCGAAATATAATGTCGACGCCTCAGGCGAAGAAAAAAGTTGCGAAGCCGGTGGTAAAACGTGCGAGTCAAAAAGAGATAGCAGATACTAAATCTAAAACAACAAGTAAGAGCGAGAAAGCTGAACACACACACGATTCCAATTCAAAGCGAGATGACAGATGAACTAAAAGTGTGCCCAAATGAGTGTTATATAGAGGAAGCTGGACAGTCTGGAGAGGCGAAAATGGAACAAATAATACAGCTGCTGAGCCTAATAATTGTGTCTGATGGAAAAGTTGGAAACATTTGAAAGAAATGCCGAAGTTGGTCTTAGTATGATCTTAGTGGGAAGCAGAAATATTGCTATGCCAGAGCTAAAATGAGTGGTACAGCCCAACTGTTTCTTGAATCCGAGAATATTTGCAATTATGAAGAACTTAAAAGCGCCCTAGCGGAGGATTTTTGCATGCAACTACAATAGTGCTGACATTCATCAGCTGTTGCAAGAAAGAAAGAGAAAGAACAGTAAGGCACTGCATAAGTACCTACTTCAAATGAAAAAGATATCTTCACTTGGTTATATTAAAGATGCCGCTGTTATAAGCCATGTTGTCAATGGTCTGGATATAAAAAATGAGTATAAGTTTGCAATGTATCGTTGTAAGTCTTTTAAGACTTTAAAAGAAGAGTTCGATATCTATGATCGTTTAAATATATCGGAAAGGAAGGGCTGTAGCATGTTCTAGAATAACAACAATACAATGTATACAAATATATTGTATCAATTAGTAACAGAATATCATTTTCGTGTGGTAGGCAATCCGCCCACTACACCAACGTTGGGCAGCATCCTGAGGTTGAATGAAGGAAAACAAAATACATATAAACAAAAGTAAGTAGAGTTATGGGAAAAAAATCCGGTGTGGTAAAAAAGTTAAAAGCCAGAAAGGCTGAAATTTTGAGGCTATTAAACAGCCCAAATATAATAAGTTGGAATACCTCGGTGAGATTACACGCCGAGGTAGAATTCATAAAAAGCCAATTGGGCGAAAAGAAAAGTAAAACCACAACCGAAACCTCATACTCTACGATACACAACGTGGCAAAGACGAAATCAAAAATAACGCCACAACCGGAGAAAGAATTACCAAAAGTGAAGATAGTCTGCCCAAACGACTGCGAGGGACCACTATATTCGCCGTATTGCGAATATACCTGTAGCCACTGCTACGCGACCCCAAAATCTGGTGCGAAGACCGGCACCGGTACCGCCTGAGCCCATAGGCCCCGGACATCAGCAGCTGAAATTGAACGCGCCCTAAAAGTGAACCGATAGCGCTACAAAGAGCGCCCAACAAAACTTAATGATTAAACTATGCGCTGCGTCGCACAATTTTTTTTAATGCACTGCGATGCATATTTTTTTTTATAAATTGTAAAACAAACTATGTACAATTGTGCGGCATTAAAGCTGTCCAATTAGAGTGTGGCCTGAAAACCACACGCAAAACTAGGCAGCGATATATGTAAAAAAAACCAAAGGGCCGGGGCTAACTTCGACCGCTTCAAAGTTTGAATACCCTTGCAACTTTTTTGGTAACTCGTTCCTTACCTATAGCCATAAAAGTGGAAAACCGTTTTATCTAAAAAGGCTAATGTTTGCGAAAGAACGGCCAACAGTCGTAGCATAGGAAATAACGAAGTTATTGGACAAAGTCACAGTTTTCCACCGATCGTTCCTTTGGGAGCTATATGATATAGTTACCCGATCCTTATCAAATTTGGCACAGTCATTAACAGATATATTAAACTAACAAATGTTTAATTTGAAAGCAATCGCGTCAAAAGTAACGAAGTTATTGACAAAAGTCACTGTTTTCGAAAGATCGTTCCTATGGGAGCTATATGATATAGTCACTCGATCTTGATCAAATTTGGCACAGTCGTTTATATGTGTAATTAACTTACCAAAATTAAATTTCATGACAATAGCTCAGAAAATAACGAAGTTATTAAGAAAAGTCACTGTTCGTGACTTTGCGGTTTGTATGGGAGCTATATGATATAGTGGTCCGATTCGGCTGAATCCGAGATATACAACGCCTGCAGTATATACAAGCCTACATGGAAAATTTCAGCTCTGTAGCTCTTACGGTCTAGGAGGAGTTTGCGTTGATCCAGACGGACGGACGGACGGACGGACGAACGGACGGACGGACGGACATGGCTATTTCGTCTCGTCGTGCTGATCAAGAATATATATACTTTATATGGTCGGAGATGCCTCCTTCTATGCGTTGCACACTTTTGACCAAAATTAATATACCCTTTTTGCAAGGGTATAAAAATTAAACAACAACAAAAAAAAGAGATGAACAAAATATAAAAAAAAACTATCTCTACATAAAGCAGGAACAAAAGAAAATTCAAAATTATTAAGAAAAGAAATAAAAAAAAGAGAAACAATTTTAAAATTTGAATGTTTGATAATAGAATAAGCAAGTTTGATGACATATTAAATGAACCCAATATGGGGTTAATAGATACCAAGACAGTGGACTCCACTGCAAACGTTATTAATAAAATAGAGTCATCGAATGTAGATTTAAAACCAACAAATGCACTTTTATTAGTAATTGTAATAATAATGAGCGCATTTGTGTTGTATAAAGCATACAAACTGCACAATAAATGTGTAACAAAAAGAGCCTTAAGCCATGCTAATGATCTTGATAAGATCTAAATAACATATGCAACAATTGTAATAAAAGTGCATTTCAAAAAAAATTATTATCAAAAGAAAAAAAATATATATCAATTTCCAAATAAAAAAAAACACAAATGTTTAAGCTTAATAAAATATATATTGGTTGATTAAAATGAGAACGTTAGACAATTATTTTAGGAAGATAGTAAATAGGAATCCCAACATTGCGGCGGATTTAGTTGAGGTTTTTAATAGGGATAATATTAAATCGGCACAAAGTTCGATAAACCTAGTACAGATAAGATTAGCATACTTCGATTTAACGGGAGAAGAATTCCCAGTTAAAGGAAGTGCAATGGTACAGATGAGTTTTATTGTCACTGTACCAAATATATGCTGTTTTTCCAACTCAACAGGCACATTTTACTTCTACCTGATGGATGAAGCTCAACATTAATAAGTTGTTGCGAAAATAAAGCAAAAGTCAAGAAAAATATAAGAGTAGAGAAAATATAAGAGTAAATGGATCGAGTAGAACTTAAATATTTGAACAAATATGTTCCATTCTTAGATTTCCTCTTCAACAGAGAGGCCAGCCATTCCAAAAGAAAGCACAATGACACAAACGAGGGTAGAATTCATAAATACAGCTACCAAGCTGACACTATACTTCGATGGTGATATTAAAAGTCTACCAGGTCTCATTGGAGCGCTTCTCGTTTTTGACACCATAAAAGAACCGCACGAAGCGGTAGCCATCCAACTAATAAAATCAAAATTAAAAGGTCAAGCGGCTAGCAGCCTAAGCTCAGAAAAAACGATTGATGAAGTAATACAAAGACTATCAACAATCTTCAAGGGTGACTCAGTAGATCTTTTAACAGCAAAAATTAAAAATCTGCAGAGAAATCCCAATAACTGTGTTTCATACACAAACGAAATTACTGAGTTGACTGACGCCCTTAAAAGCGTATATATGTCCGATGGTCTTCCAAGTGAGGAAGCAGTAAAATATACTACCAAAGTGGCAGTAAATGCCATGGTAGGTCATACCAAAAGCCCAAGAGTCCAATTATTAATGGAATCAGGACACTTTCAATCAGCTAAAGAAGCAATCACTAGATTTACCACTCTTTCAGTAGAGTCGGGATCGACAGATAGCTTCCAGAATAATGCCATCTTTTATGCCCAAAGAAAACGTGGTAATTATAATAACAAATATAATTATCGCGGTAGAGGCAATGGTCGTGGTTATTATAATAACTATAATAATAACAATAACGGCCAAAATTCCCAGCAAAACAGGAATAATAATAACAGAGGAAACAACAGAGGTTACAACAAAATAATAGAGGTTACCGAGGAAATAACCGACAAAACGGTTATACCAATAATAATGTTATGGTAGCACAGAATGCTTCGGGAAACTCCCAGGCAACTTTAGATACTCAGCAGTAAAGAGTAATAAGATTCACGCCATCAGTTTAAATCAAAATACGTTTGTTACCTTCACGAATGTGGCAACGGGAAAAAGTTAGTATTCTTAATAGACACAGGAGCGAAAATATCTATTGTAAAAGGAAATTTCGATAATCTTCAAAATATTCAAACCAATAAAATTATAAACATACAGGGAATCAGTCAAGAAGTAACTAAATCCATAGGGTTTACTTCTGTTAAAATCCAATTTTCAAAATATATAATCCCACACGACTTTCACGTCGTAAATAACCAATTCGCTATTCCATGTGATGGAATACTAAGAATCGATTTCATAAGGAAATACAACTGTCAATTAGATTTCAATCCGTCCGAAGACTGGTTAATAATTGGACCAAACAACCTAAAATATCCAATATATGTACCAATATCGTACAGTTCTGGTAACAATTCAATAGTATTGCCAGCAATATCCCAAGTTGTCCGAAAAATCAAAATAAGTTCACAAGAAGACAGTGTATTGATCCCAAATCAGGAAATTCATGATGGTATTTATTTAGCAAATACCATAACTAACCCCCAAAACGCAGTCATACGATTGCGCAATACTACAAACGTAGACCAAATAGTAAACATATCAAGTTTGAAATATGAACCGCTTTCAGGCTACGAAATAATAGAAGCAAATAAAGTACAGCATAAAAACGCAGTACTAACTACGTTATCAAAAAATTTTCCCCCACAGTTTCACAGCCAACTTACGAAGTTGTGCAAGAAATATAGTGATGTATTCGGACTAGAAACCGAATCGATAACAACAAATAACTTTGATAAACAAAAATTAAGACTGGTGGATGATGAACCAATATATATCAAAAATTATAGAAATCCTCATAGTCAGAAAGACGAAATACAAAAACAATATTCAAGCCCTCTGTATAACCTTACAATAGCCCACTTTTATTAGTACCGAAAAAATCATTACCAAATTCCGAAAATAAAAAATAGCGATTAGTAATTGACTATCGTCAAATTAATAAAAAATTGTTTTCCGATAAATTTCCGTTACCTAGAATTGATGACATTTTAGATCAACTAGGTAGAGCAAAGTATTTTTCATGCCTCGACCTAATGTCAGGTTTTCATCAAATTGAACTCGAAGAAGAGTCACGAGACATAACATCCTTTTCCACATGTAATGGCTCATATCGCTTCACGCGATTACCATTCGGTTTAAAAATAGGGCCAAATTCGTTCCAGAGAATTATGACTATAGCATTCACTGGCCTTGAACCTTCGCAAGCATTCCTTTACATGGATGACTTAATAGCAGATGATAACAGATGTTTTTGAGAAGTGTAGACAACACAACCTAAAGTTACATCCTGAAAAATGTTCATTCTTTATGCATGAAGTCACCTTTTTGGGACATAAACGCACAGATAAAGGAATCTTGCCTGATGACACAAAGTATGATGTCATTCAAAATTATCCAGTCCCACATGATGCGGACAGCGCTAGAAGATTCATTGCATTTTGCAATTATTATCGAAGATTTATACAAAATTTCGCCGAATATTCTCGTCACATAACAAGATTATGTAAGAAAAATGTTAAATTCGAATGGACAAGTGATTGTCAAAATGCGTTCGAGCATTTAAAATCAGCATTAATGAACCTAACTCTGTTACAGTACCCAGATTTTAGCAAAGAATTTTGAATAATCACAGACGCAAGTAAATATGCATGTGGAGCAGTTCTCACGCAAAACAAAAATGGACTACAGCTTCCAGTAGCATACGCGTCTAGATCTTTTACCAAAGGTGAGAGTAATAAGAGTACAACTGAACAAGAGTTAACTGCAATTCACTGGGCAATCACGCATTTCAGACCATACATTTATGGTAGACATTTTACTGTCAAAACAGATCTCAGAGTATTAACTTATTTGTTTTCAATGGCAAACCCAAGTTCCAAGCTAACCAGAATGCGACTTGAATTAGAGGAATATAATTTTACGGTAGAATATCTAAAGGGAAAAGATAATTTCGTAGCCGACGCGCTATCGAGAATAACTATACAGGACTTTCAAAATATACTAACCAGTCACAAAATTCTGAGAGCCACTACCAGAAATCAAAGTAAACAGTCAAATTCCTGCGCAGGAAAAGAAAAAGAAAATAATATAAAAATGTTGCAAAAGCAATCTCTTAAAGCTTCTAAGCCCAATGTGTATGACATCATTGTAAACGACGAAGTACGAAAAGTAGTGACCTTGCGAATAACTGATTCTTTAACCACATTCAAACATGGCAAGAAAGTTATAGCAAGAATTGACATTTGCGATATGTATACCAATGGAATTCTCGACTTAGGTCAATTTTTTCAAAGGCTCGAAAAAGAAGATAAAGAAAAGCAATACTGTTTACGTTCCACGATGACCCCATATAAGGAGGTCATACTGGAATATTAAGAACTATGGCCAAAATAAAAAGGCATTACTATTGGAGGAATATGACACGAGATATATCTCAATATATAAAAAAATGTAATAAGTGTCAACAAGCAAAAATAACAAAGCACACAAAAACTCCATTAATCATAACTGAAACGCCGCAACTGGCTTTCGACAGGGTAATTGTGGATACGATCGGTCCACTCCCAAAATCAGAACAAGGAAATGAAGACGCAGTAACCTTAATCTGCGATCTAACTAAATACCTTGTAATAATACCAATAAAAGACAAAAGTGCAAAAACAGTAGCGAAAGCTATATTTGAAGATTTCATTCTGCAGTACGGTCCAATGAGGACATGGGAACAGAATATAGAAACTCAATAATTGAAGATTTATGCAAAAACTTGCACATTAAAAAGATAACTTCAACTGCACATCATCACCAAACTGTAGGCACTGTGGAGCGAAGCCACCGAACACTCAATGAATATTTACGATCATACATTTCAGTTGACAAAACTGTCTGCGATGTATGGATACGGTACTTCGCATATTGTTTTAATACAACACCCTCTATGGCACATGATTATTGTCCATATGCGTTGGTATTTAGTAAAACTGCGAACTTACCCAAACATTTTAATAGTGTTGATAATATAAATCCACTATATAACATAGAAGATTATGCTAAGGAATCAAAATTTAGATTAGAACAGGCTTATAAAAGAGCCAGAATTATGTTAGAACAGCATAAGGCAAAGAATAAGGAAATATATGATAGAAAGGTAAAAGATATCGAATTTGAAATAGGAGGTAAAGTTTTATTACGTAATGATACGGGTCATAAGTTAAAGCCTAAGTATTTAGGCCCATACATTATAGAAGAAATAAAAGATAGGGATAACATTTTAATAAAGGATACAAAGAATAAGAAACAATTAGTGCATAAAGATAGGTTCAAAAATTTTTATCAATTAATATATATGAACAAAATAATAATAAAACAAAACAAAATTTTATCTGCATTTAATGACACTATACATATATACAAAATATATATCACCAAACAGAAAATCAAACATTCAAATTAAAAAAAAAAAAAAACACAAAAAAAAAAAAAAAAATTAAAAAATTCTTTTAACAATAATACATAAATAAATTCCCATTAGAAAATAACGAATTATATGGAGTTAATTTTTTTTTTTTTTTTTTGTGTTTTTTTTTTTTTTTAATTTGAATGTTTGATTTTCTGTTTGGTGATATATATTTTGTATATATGTATAGTGTCATTAAATGCAGATAAAATTTTGTTTTGTTTTATTATTATTTTGTTCATATATATTAATTGATAAAAATTTTTGAACCTATCTTTATGCACTAATTGTTTCTTATTCTTTGTATCCTTTATTAAAATGTTATCCCTATCTTTTATTTCTTCTATAATGTATGGGCCTAAATACTTAGGCTTTAACTTATGACCCGTATCATTACGTAATAAAACTTTACCTCCTATTTCAAATTCGATATCTTTTACCTTTCTATCATATATTTCCTTATTCTTTGCCTTATGCTGTTCTAACATAATTCTGGCTCTTTTATAAGCCTGTTCTAATCTAAATTTTGATTCCTTAGCATAATCTTCTATGTTATATAGTGGATTTATATTATCAACACTATTAAAATGTTTGGGTAAGTTCGCAGTTTTACTAAATACCAACGCATATGGACAATAATCATGTGCCATAGAGGGTGTTGTATTAAAACAATATGCGAAGTACCGTATCCATACATCCCAGACAGTTTTGTCAACTGAAATGTATGATCGTAAATATTCATTGAGTGTTCGGTGGCTTCGCTCCACAGTGCCTACAGTTTGGTGATGATGTGCAGTTGAAGTTATCTTTTTAATGTGCAAGTTTTTGCATAAATCTTCAATTATTGAGTTTCTATATTCTGTTCCCATGTCCTCATTGGACCGTACTGCAGAATGAAATCTTCAAATATAGCTTTCGCTACTGTTTTTGCACTTTTGTCTTTTATTGGTATTATTACAAGGTATTTAGTTAGATCGCAGATTAAGGTTACTGCGTATTCATTTCCTTGTTCTGATTTTGGAGTGGACCGATCGTATCCACAATTACCCTGTCGAAAGCCAGTTGCGGCGTTTCAGTTATGATTAATGGAGTTTTTGTGTGCTTTGTTATTTTTGCTTGTTGACACTTATTACATTTTTTTATATATTGAGATATATCTCGTGTCATATTCCTCCAATAGTAATGCCTTTTTATTTTGGCCATAGTTCTTAATATTCCAGTATGACCTCCTTATATGGGGTCATCGTGGAACGTAAACAGTATTGCTTTTCTTTATCTTCTTTTTCGAGCCTTTGAAAAAATTGACCTAAGTCGAGAATTCCATTGGTATACATATCGCAAATGTCAATTCTTGCTATAACTTTCTTGCCATGTTTGAATGTGGTTAAAGAATCAGTTATTCGCAAGGTCACTACTTTTTGTACTTCGTCGTTTACAATGACGTCATACACATTGGGCTTAGAAGCTTTAAGAGATTGCTTTTGCAACATTTTTATATTATTTTCTTTTTCTTTTCCTGCGCAGGAATTTGACTGTTTACTTTGATTTCTGGTAGTGGCTCTCAGAATTTTGTGACTGGTTAGTATATTTTGAAAGTCCTGTATAGTTATTCTCGATAGCGCGTCGGCTACGAAATTATCTTTTCCCTTTAGATATTCTACCGTAAAATTATATTCCTCTAATTCAAGTCGCATTCTGGTTAGCTTGGAACTTGGGTTTGCCATTGAAACAAATAAGTTAATACTCTGAGATCTGTTTTGACAGTAAAATGTCTACCATAAATGTATGGTCTGAAATGCGTGATTGCCCAGTGAATTGCAGTTAACTCTTGTTCAGTTGTACTCTTATTACTCTCACCTTTGGTAAAAGATCTAGACGCGTATGCTACTGGAAGCTGTAGTCCATTTTTGTTTTGCGTGAGAACTGCTCCACATGCATATTTACTTGCGTCTGTGATTATTCAAATTCTTTGCTAAAATCTGGGTACTGTAACAGAGTTAGGTTCATTAATGCTGATTTTAAATGCTCGAACGCATTTTGACAATCACTTGTCCATTCGAATTTAACATTTTTCTTACATAATCTTGTTATGTGACGAGAATATTCGGCGAAATTTTGTATAAATCTTCGATAATAATTGCAAAATGCAATGAATCTTCTAGCGCTGTCCGCATCATGTGGGACTGGATAATTTTGAATGACATCATACTTTGTGTCATCAGGCAAGATTCCTTTATCTGTGCGTTTATGTCCCAAAAGGTGACTTCATGCATAAAGAATGAACATTTTTCAGGATGTAACTTTAGGTTGTGTTGTCTACACTTCTCAAAACATCTGTTATCATCTGCTATTAAGTCATCCATGTAAAGGAATGCTTGCGAAGGTTCAAGGCCAGTGAATGCTATAGTCATAATTCTCTGGAACGAATTTGGCCCTATTTTTAAACCGAATGGTAATCGCGTGAAGCGATATGAGCCATTACATGTGGAAAAGGATGTTATGTCTCGTGACTCTTCTTCGAGTTCAATTTGATGAAAACCTGACATTAGGTCGAGGCATGAAAAATACTTTGCTCTACCTAGTTGATCTAAAATGTCATCAATTCTAGGTAACGGAATTTATCGGAAACAATTTTTATTAATTTGACATAGTCAATTACTAATCGCTATTTTTTATTTTCGGAATTTGGTAATGATTTTTTCGGTACTAATAAAGTGGGCTATTGTAAGGTTATACAGAGGGCTTGAATATTGTTTTTGTATTTCGTCTTTCTGACTATGAGGATTTCTATAATTTTTGATATATATTGGTTCATCATCCACCAGTCTTAATTTTTGTTTATAATTATTTGTTGTTATGATTCGTTTTGTAATACTATATTTCTTGCACAACTTCGTAAGTTGGCTGTGAAACTGTGGGGGAAAATTTTTTGATAACGTAGTTAGTACTGCGTTTTCATGCTGTACTTTATTTGCTTCTATTATTTCGTAGCCTGAAAGCGGTTCATATTTCAAACTTGATATGTTTACTATTTGGTCTACGTTTGTAGTATTGCGCAATCGTATGACTGCGTTTTGGGGGTTAGTTATGGTATTTGCTAAATAAATACCATCATGAATTTCCTGATTTGGGATCAATACACTGTCTTCTTGTGAACTTATTTTGATTTTTCGGACAACTTGGGATTTGCTGGCAATACTATTGAATTGTTACCAGAACTGTACGATATTGGTACATATATTGGATATTTTAGGTTGTTTGGTCCAATTATTAACCAGTCTTCGGACGGATTGAAATCTAATTGACAGTTGTATTTCCTTATGAAATCGATTCTTAGTATTCCATCACATGGAATAGCGAATTGGTTATTTACGACGTGAAAGTCGTGTGGGATTATATATTTTGAAAATTGGATTTTAACAGAAGTATACCCTATGGATTTAGTTACTTCTTGACTGATTCCCTGTATGTTTATAATTTTATTGGTTTGAATATTTTGAAGATTATCGAAATTTCCTTTTACAATAGATATTTCCGCTCCTGTGTCTATTAAGAATACTAACTTTTTCCCGTTGCCACATTCGTGAAGGTAACAAACGTATTTTGATTTAAACTGATGGCGTGAATCTTATTACTCTTTACTGCTGAGTATCTAAAGGTGCCTGGGAGTTTCCCGAAGCATTCTGTGCTACCATAACATTATTATTGGTATAACCGTTTTGTCGGTTATTTCCTCGGTTACCTCTATTATTTTGTTGTAACCTCTGTTGTTTCCTCTGTTATTATTATTCCTGTTTTGCTGGGAATTTTGGCCGTTATTGTTATTATTATAGTTATTATAATAACCACGACCATTGCCTCTACCGCGATAATTATATTTGTTATTATAATTACCACGTTTTCTTTGGGCATAAAAGATGGCATTATTTTGGAAGCTATCTGTGGATCCCGACTCTACTGAAAGAGTGGTAAATCTAGTGATTGCTTCTTTAGCTGATTGAAAGTGTCCTGATTCCATTAATAATTGGACTCTTGGGCTTTTGGTATGACCTACCATGGCATTTACTGCCACTTTGGTAGTATATTTTACTGCTTCCTCACTTGGAAGACCATCGGACATATATACGCTTTGTTTGTGTATGAAACACAGTTATCGGGATTTCTCTGCAGATTTTTAATTTTTGCTGTTAAAAGATCTACTGAGTCACCCTTGAAGATTGTTGATAGTCTTTGTATTACTTCATCAATCGTTTTTTCTGAGCTTAGGCTGCTAGCCGCTTGACCTTTTAATTTTGATTTTATTAGTTGGATGGCTACCGCTTCGTGCGGTTCTTTTATGGTGTCAAAAACGAGAAGCGCTCCAATGAGACCTGGTAGACTTTTAATATCACCATCGAAGTATAGTATCAGCTTGGTAGCTGTATTTATGAATTCTACCCTCGTTTGTGTCATTGTGCTTTCTTTTGGAATGGCTGGCCTCTCTGTTGAAGAGGAAATCTAAGAATGGAACATATTTGTTCAAATATTTAAGTTCTACTCGATCCATTTACTCTTATATTTTCTCTACTCTTATATTTTTCTTGACTTTTGCTTTATTTTCGCAACAACTTATTATGTTGAGCTTCATCCATCAGGTAGAAGTAAAATGTGCCTGTTGAGTTGGAAAAACAGCATATATTTGGTACAGTGACAATAAAACTCATCTGTACCATTGCACTTCCTTTAACTGGGAATTCTTCTCCCGTTAAATCGAAGTATGCTAATCTTATCTGTACTAGGTTTATCGAACTTTATGCCGATTTAATATTATCCCTATTAAAAACCTCAACTAAATCCGCTGCAATGTTGGGATTCCTATTTACTATCTTCCTAAAATAATTGTCTAACGTTCTCATTTTAATCAACCAATATATATTTTATTAGGCTTAAACATTTGTTTTTTTTTTATTTGGAAATTGATATATATATTTTTTTCTTTTGATAATAATTTTTTTGAAACGCACTTATATTACAATTGTTGCATATGTTATTTAGATCTTATCAAGATCATTAGCATGGCTTAAGGCTCTTTTTGTTACACATTTATTGTGTAGCTTGTATGCTTTATACAACACAAATGCGCTAATTATTATTACAATTACTAATAAAAGTGCATTTGTTGGTTTTAAATCTACATTCGATGACTCTATTTTATTAATAACGTTTGCAGTGGAGTCCACTGTCTTGGTATCTATTAACATACTGTCATCCTCACTATTATCCGCGTCTCATTAATAAATATGTCATCAATATAGAACTCGAGTCGAGCTTGAGCTGATCTACTTATTATTAATATAAAATTCAAATTATTAATAATATATTTCCATTCTTTTTTTTCTTTTTTTTTTTTTTCTTTTCTTAATAATTTTGAATTTTCTTTTGTTCCTGCTTTATGTAGAGATAGTTTTTTTTTATATTTTGTTCATCTCTTTTTTTTGTTGTTGTTTAATTTTTATACCCTTGCAAAAAGGGTATATTAATTTTGGTCAAAAGTGTGCAACGCATAGAAGGAGGCATCTCCGACCATATAAAGTATATATATTCTTGATCAGCACGACGAGACGAGTTCAAATAGCCATGTCCGTCCGTCCGTCCGTCCGTCCGTCTGGATCAACGCAAACTCCTCCTAGACCGTAAGAGCTACAGAGCTGAAATTTTCCATGTAGTCTTGTATATACTGCAGGCGTTGTATATCTCGGATTCAGCCGGATCGGACCACTATATCATATAGCTCCCATACAAACCGCAAAGTCACGAACAGTGACTTTTCGTTATTTTCTGAGCTATTGTCATGAAATTTAATTTTGGTGAGTTAATTACACATAGCTCCCATAGGAACGATCTTTCGAAAACAGTGACTTTTGTCAATAACTTTGTTACTTTTGACGCGATTGCTTTTAAATTAAACATTTGTTAGTTTAATATATCTGTTAATGACTGTGCCATTAGCAATTGCCATTTGATAACGATCGGGTAGCTATATCATATAGCTCCCATAGGAACGATCGGTGGAAAACAGTGACTTTGATCAATATTTTCCTTATTTCCTATGCTAAGATTGTAGGCCGTTCTTTCGGACACATTAGCCCTTTTAGCTTAAACGTTTTTCCACTTTGATGGCTATAGGTAAGGAAAAGTTACCAAAAAAGTTGCAAGGGTATACAAACTTTGACGCGGTCGAAGTTAGCGCCGTCACTATGGTTTTATCATGCATTTGCCATGTGTTTTTTTTTTTTTTTTATAAATAGGGGGGAAAGCATTGAAAGCCGAAGTGTGGGACTTGGTATCGACCTTGGTTAGTGGTCACCGCACCGCACTAAAACCTACCCTATGCTCCGTATCCCTCTCGCGGAACCAACGCTGAAGTACTACTTCACGAGGGGGAGATGGCACGTATGCCTCGTCTAGAGTTTACCTAGAACTGAAGTTTTGGTTACGCTGACGTTCAGCGCGACGCAAGGATTGCATGATGACTGCTGTCATGTGGCTAACAGCTAGCCAATTGTTTTGCGAGCTAAGTAGGATATCCATAAAGTCGTTGACTATAAATGGCCTCCCAATGCCTAGGCTTAGCTCTTGCCGATCAGCAGAATATCTAGGACAGACAAACAGGACGTGTTCTGCGTCTTCTATATTCCCCGCACAGTGTGTGCAAAAGGGATCCGTCTCATGTTTAAACCTATGCAAGTAGGATTTAAAGCATCCATGTCCCGTCAGTAGCTGTGTCAGATAGAAGTCAGTCTGGCCATGTTTGCGATTAAGCCATGGCCGAATGTCAGGGAGAAGGCGCCTTGTCCAGCTCCCATGGTTTGCGTCACGCCATCTGCGTTTCCAGTTAGTCAGAGTCGTCTCTCTTCTAACTGGCGGCGGATCTCTATTTCTAGCCTCGTTAGCCAAGAGGTCTAGTGGGGCCATATCAGACAGCACCAAGGCGGCATCTTCGGAGACTGTCCTAAACGCGCATATGGTCCTGAGCGCGCATGTTCGGTACGACGATCTGCAGTCCCGGCTGTAGGTGGGGGATGACATCGCTGGTGCCCATATGGCAGCGGCATATAGGATGATGGACCTTACCGTGTTGGTGTGTTTCCGTGGACCAGCTGCTGTGTCGTAGAGTAGCACCCGATCCCGGAAATAGCTGCATATCAGGTTAATGATGTACTCAGATATGTTTAATCGCTCTAGGGACGCGATAATGGAGTCTCAGCTGGCCGAATTAAAAGCATTCCGTACATCCAACGTTGATATAAAGCAGTATTTTTTGTTGCCGCCTTTCCAGCGTTGCCCTTCGATGGCTTTAGCGGCTATCTCTACCACCGAACTGATGGCGTTGATGGTGCTGCGTTTCCTCCTGAATCCGAACTGCCAGTCCGAGAGTCCATGACGTTGCTCCAGTTCCTTCTCCAGTCTGTATGCAGATGGGTCATCTATTTTATCACCTTTGGGAAGCAGGACCAACCTTTGTAGCTTCCACCTCGTAGGGAACTCCCGTTGCAGCATGCATGTGTTCAAAAGTTCCACAAACGTCGCCCGTGTTTGCAAACTAGCAATTTGATTACAAGAGCCGGGACCCCGTCCGGGCCCGGGGCCTTATGTACGTTTATCCTCTTCCCTGCTTCCACGACTTCACCAACATCTGTGAATATCGGTGCACATGGTGTTCCGCTCGCTGCTAAGTTCCTCGTCGGCCTTGAAGGGAATAGCGTTGCTACAATGTGACCCAACTTGGTTGGATCCGTTGGCATTATATATATTTATATTTAGGTTGGCTCTTTTCCGCTTGTAGTCTGCAAGCAGCTCCGGAAACGTGGGCATTCTGCGGGCACGTTGCTGTCGTCGTCTGGCCTGATGACATTGCCTCCTGGCATCCGCAATCCTGGCATTCCACCAATGTACTGGCTTACATTTGTTGAGTCCATGCCGTTTGCGTATCATGGCTGCATCACATGCTCTGCGAAGAATGTCGACCATGTGGTTGGCCTGGGTGTCCGCGTCCGTGCTGCTGCTCCTTGTCGCTTGGGTCATCATGGTGAAAAACGCTTCTTCGCTCAGCGTGCTTGGGGCCCAGCTGTAGAACGTCGTTGGTGTGTGTGCAGGTGGACAACTCTTGATAGAGCACACAAGTGGTCGCTGTGCGTGTAGATATCCGAAACTGCCCACTGCGGGCTGCGGGCTAGCAAGGGCTAGCAAACGTGAGGTCGATCACGGAGCCTCTGCCAGCCTTATTGTAGGTGTGGGTGTTGCCTACGTTGAGCAGACTGATGTTGAGTGTGGCAAAAGCGTCCAGCAAGGCCCTGCCCCTTCTAGTGGTCCTTTGGCTACCCCATTCCGTTGCCCATGCATTGAAGTCGCCGACTATGTTGGTTGGCGTGTGGGTTCTGGCGTCCTCCACTAATCCATCCAGTATGCTGCAGAATTCGTCGATGTGTTTGCTCGGTGCTATGTAGCAGCTGTAGACATATACTCCATTGTACCTCGCCCTTACATATCCGTCCGCGCTGTGCTGATTCTCCAGATGTGTCCTGCTGTTGCTCCAAATTGCCGCGCCATAACGGTGGTTTTGCGTCCAGCTGTGGTCCTGTATATGGGAATATGGCTCGCACAAGATTTCATATGCAAGATGCATATGAAAGTGTATTTGCATGGGTATTTAAATAATACAATATATTAAATTAATCAGGCTATTTATGTTCAAATGATAATTTTAGTTAATACAATTATTATATATATATGTAAATATCAATATTGAGCGAATATGGATGAAATTGGGTATGACGAGTGGATCAAAGGGAGCGACGGGCGACGGCAGCGCTGGCAGAGAAAGCAGAGAGAGTCAACGGGATATGAAGGGCGGCCAATAGAAAGGTGATGCCAATGCGTGAAAGTGATGGAAGCACGTAGATACAAGGGAGCTAGACAAGGACAAGGGAATAAATGGGCGCTCAGCCACAAAGAAAGTGGACATATGCGCAAAGGATTTACGGGACTTTCACCACGCATAGCAACAAGTGGATGCGTGGGTGAAAGCAGAGGGCCGATGGAAATGTACCAGCTGTATAGCGGTACTACACCAAGATATTCCTGAGGCCGTGGGAATTGCCTATATAAAGGCAACGCCCATCAAGTAACCTTAAGAAACTTAGCAAGGAAACACAAGGAGCAGCAGAAAACTAAGAACTATACAGGCCTTACGAGTAACCTGTACAGTTCCACTTGATAGCAACAAGTCCTTAAATAAGGATAATAAACACCGTACCCAAGCGAGAGTAAATTTGAGAGAAGCCAAGCAATCTCCAGGAGTACCCAAGGTCAGTGGAAGGCACGAGGATATATCCTACTGCCGAAATTCCAGGATCTATATATCCTGACGAGTACCAATTTCTGAGGAACATCCTGCTTCGTGATAACAGCTACGGGATTCATCCCAGAGCTTTAAAGCAAAAGCATACTCAACGAACTCAGCGAAAAGGGTGCAGAGGTGTGTAGCGCAAATCAAGTACACTATACGGATCGAGACGGTAACCAGCAACGGCTGTAGGAGCAAGAGGAAGACGAGGAGGGTCGACGAGGGACTCACCAACGCTGCCCAAGCCCAGAACTAACATCGAGAAACCGTCATATCCAACCGAACCCACCAACGATTTGAATAAACATACAATTAAGCAATAACAACTGAAATCAAACGTGTTCTAATTTCACCGGGGCACAAAATAAATTTGTTGTGCCGAACCTAGCCCAAGAGATATCGTAAATATCCCGAAGGACAAAAAAAAAGGATCGTTACACAGTCTTCAGGCGTACTCGGCATATGCACATGCCTACTCGTATTTTGCCCGCCTGCAGCAGCTTGTTCGCCAGATTCGGGTTCACCATCATTGTTTCGGTCTGTGTACCGCTGTACGCTTTCCGCATCTTTGGGTGACATTCTGCCGGCAAATCCTCGTCGATCAGTTCCAGGACGGCGAGCAGAAGATCATCTGCAGTCTGGAATTCTGCGAGATTCTTTATTTCGACAATGGCCTTATCGCTGATCGCCTTGACATCAGCGGTGTCTCCAAGTGCCTGCTTCACTGCCTGCTGCAGTTTAACAGTTGCTTCGTCCGCTGGCTTGGTCAACTGTAGGAGTAGTTCCCCGGCTGCTGTGCGTCGAACCGCACATACATTCTCCTTGAACTGCTGGATTCCGGCGTCTGTGTGGACTGACTTCAGTACCATCGCGTAATTGGCTGGGTCTTTACACTTCACCATGATGACGTCTGGCCTCTTCTTTTTAATGGGTCTCGGCTTGCTTTTCACCTTGTGCCATTTCCCTCCATCGATGTTCGTTGCGTGAGTTGTTTCAGCTACTACTGGTCCTGATGATACTGCTGTTGCTGCGGGGCTTCGGGTCCTTGGAGTCCGCTCCTGGATTGGCGACTTCTTTTTCCTCCTCCTGTCATTCTTATTGGCTGTCGGTGGGTCTTCCGTCCTGGTATCCTTCCTTTTCGTAACCTCTTTGTTGGTTTTGGCGGCAGAATTGCGCGTTGCGCATGCAAGGCATGGTCCAGCCTTCACCGGATATTCCTGCATCTGCTCCATTACCTGTAGGTGGATGGATTTCATCTTAAGATGTGCCTCCTTCATCCATTGGGTTGTGTTGCGCGTCGGGGGAGCCTTTTTATTAACCGAGCCATCTATGATCTCGTCTAAGATCTTGCCCAGTTCGGCCATCAAAATGTTTGGTGCCTGCGGCGGTCCTTTTAGCTTCTTCGGTGTGGTTCCACTTTCGGTGTTGCAAGGGCTTGCTTCCCTTGCCCGTTTGGGTGTCTCTTCTTCGCATCCAGCTGAGACAAGTAGTCCTCGAATGGCTGGCGGAGCCGAGTGAAGAGCCTGCGGTGGTGTCCTGGCGATCTTGCTTCCTTTGGCGAAAGGGTTGCCTCCGTTTGTGCACAGTCCGTGCTTTTTGCTGCTGCTGCTGCTGCTGCTTGTAGCTATGTCCGCTGCATCGGCCAAGTTTGCCACCGGTGCAGTAGTGGTGGTGATGACGGTTGTTGGGGCCTCCAGAATCCGTGCCCCTGCCATGGCTTGTACCATGGGTGGATTTCCACAACTGTGGCTGCCACCTGGAGTAGTCGACGTTTTTCCAACCATTTTTCCATGTATTTTTTGCATTTTATACCTGCTGCCAGGTTTTATACGCTGTGGCCGCTGGCACAAGCGCAGACCACAGTCCTCTTCGTGCCTCAGAGGCCCTGTGGGTTTGTTAGTCCTCTTCATGTAACCTGAAAAGATTGCTAGTCGGTAACTTAAAACTTACTCAGTCTATAGGGGATTTTTAAAAATCGCGCCTAAGCGAGCGCCCAAAAGCACGCAGCACTTTGGAGGCTACTGTTGTGAGCTTATGTTAAGCCGTCAGCTGGCTTATCGGCTCTGTTATCGATCGACGGTTCACAACACTAGTTACCAGCTGATTAATTGCAATCGGCAAAGTAAAAAAAAGCGCTAAGAAGTCAACGATAAGGAAAATGCAAAAAAGCAATTTTTCCCACCACCGGAGAAAGCGCGGGATATGGTTAACACCCCCGCCGCCCCTCCCGGCGTGGCCCCAAAGCTAAGGCTGATGGGAAATAAATAATTTCTCCAACACAACAGATGCAGCCAGCTGGGCAGCCGATTGCAGTCCAGGTGAGTGGCCAGTCTCTTGGCGACCCTTCCTAATCCTTCCCCTCTATATTCCAGGTATTGTACGTCAATTGTGTCCTTTTACTTTGCGGAGCGACTGATAAACGCGACCGCACTTGAAAATACACATAAACACTTGTCATTTGGCATTTGCCATGTGTATGCTGTTATATTTGTTGTTGTCTCTAAAGCACATACATTCATATTCTAAACGACCATAAGCCTTTAGTATGGCTCAACAATATAAAAGAACAATATGAAACTTCAAAGATGGAAAATAAAACTAAATGAGTTTGATTACAATTAAATATTTACCTAGCAAAGAAAATCGCGTAGCAGATGCCCTTTCCAGAATTAAAATAGATGAAAACTTTTTAGGATCAACAGAAAGCACAGCAGCTACAATACATAGTGCTCATGAGGATAATGAAAATTACATTCCAATAGTAGAAAAACCCATTAATTATTTCAACAGGCAAACAGGCAAACCTCATTAGAGGTTCAGAAGACAAAGCAGAAACAACAACTTACTTTTATAAACCAAACATAAAAATATAATCAATATAATCATAAGATATCTTTGCAGTAAGAACACTGTACTATATTTTCATAATGAACAAGATTTTCCCATATTCCAACAAGCTTTTATTGAAATAATACAATCAAACGCAATACAAAAAACTCGAAATCTAGCATTAAGTTAGAGGACCTTCAAACGTTTGCCCAATTTAAAGAAATAATCCTAAGACAACATAAAGAATTATTACATCCAGGAATCGAAAAAATGATTAATTTGTTTAAAGAAAAATATTATTTTCCCGATTTTCAAAACCTAATTCAAAACATAATTAATGAATGCTCAGTATGCAATATCGCAAAGACAGAAAATAATGAAGTAAGTCGTCGCGCCGACTTTGGTATACCATGCACCAAGTAAATCTATTTTTTTACTAGTTATATGCATGGGTTAAAGTCGAAAACAGACAGCTAGAAGCATTTACGACCGGATGAAGCTTGGTATATATGTATATTATAGAATTAACAAATAAATATGTCGGTGCGTCCGTTCGGACGAGGAAGAAAGAGGTAGAAATATAACACTATCATTAAAATAAACGTTCAATGAAGTTATACTTCTGTAAAGTAGAAAAACTAAGTTTTGAATTTTAGTGAACATGACATTGTTGTACCTGTAGCTTATCGTCGTATCGGAAATCCCTACCTTTTCCCCATCGGAAGTACCTGGACCTGAGATTTTTTTAATGGGCGCCTGAAATTGCATAATTTCTTTGCAGGTACAGACCCAAACGTCTGCGCCTGGAGCCAACGGTCGTAAGTGAAACTTTACCTCCTTCTCGTCGGAAGTACCTGTGAGTGAGGTTTTGTCAATGGGAAATAGAAAAGCATTGCGCCATTTCAATATTGCACGTGAATTACCACCGGGAGCTAGATGGTTTGAATAAGGGTGTGTGAGATGTGTGTCTATTTAGTTTTTTCTCAAACGTCTGTTCGATTCAGATGTTAAAACAGAAGTGTCTTTTTATTCATAATGTTTTTGGATTCTCTACCTTTTGTCTTTTTTGTTTTTTTTTTTTTAATTCATTTAATTGAGAAAGGATAGAAAGAAGAATTTACAAAAGATTTAGGAATATATGAAGTTGCGGAGAGGGAAAAGCGTGTGGGACTGCCAGCGGGGGTATTGCTTCACACGATCTTGCCTCCACCGCACATCCTCTTATCAGGTTCTGTTTGCCAGTTGTTCTTGGCTGCGCAGTTCGGCCATGGTGACCGCTGCGAATTTGTTGAAGGCATCCCAATTGGCCTTCCGCAGTATGATTAGCGGTACCAGATTTGTTGCTGACGCCTGCACCCCGAGTACCACTTGTAGATTTCCTCTGTGAATGTCGAAGCGGCCACAACTGAACAGAATGTGTTCAGCAGTCTCTTCCTCACCGTTGTTGCACCATGGGCACGCTGGGCTTGCAGCATGCCGAAATCTGTAAAGGTAACTACGAAAGCAACCGTGTCCGCTCAGTAGCTGTGTCAGGTTGAAGTTGACTTCGCCGTGTCCCCTATTAAGCCATGTTTCGAGATTTGGGATAAGTCGTGAGTCCATTTTTCAGACTCGTCCCACAGCGCCTGCCATCTAGAAATACTTATGCGCCGCTCCCATGGGCATGCTGGGATTGCAGCATGCCGAAATCTGTAAAGGTAACTACGAAAGCAACCGTATCCGCTCAGTAGCTGTGTCAGGTTGAAGTTGACTTCGCCGTGTCCCCTATTAAGCCATGTTTCGAGATTTGGGATAAGTCGGTGAGTCCATTTTTCAGACTCGTCCCACAGCGCCTGCCATCTAGAAATACTTATGCGCCGCTCCCTCCTGCGGATTGCAGCCCTTTCGATTTGGGAAATTTTCGGGTCTTTTAGTTTGCTGAACAGTTGTTTGGTCTCGTCTGCTAGGAGTCGGATAGGAATAGGAATAGAATGCCAAGGTACTTTATTGAGCTTTTGCTGGTTATTTGCGCGGTGCCAGCCTGAATTGTTGCATTCTCTACTTTCTTCCGACTGCTTACGAGCACTTCCTCAGTTTTATGCTGCTTTATCATCTGAAATGATCCAATTTTCTAGTACCCAGGAGATTGAGTTTGTCGGTGTTAAAGTAAATTTTAAATCTTTTAATGCTTTCATTACTTTCATTACTTGTTCCTATATTCCACCATTGTCAGACATGGTGATATATTTAAATCAAATAGAGGCAATTCAGTTTGTCTCCTCTTTAGTTCCAGTCAAGACATGCTCATAGTTGTAGGTGATTTTAAGTTACCCGCTTTAGCATGGTCACTAACAGATGAATCTACCACGTTGCTGCCCTCTTTGTCACATGACTTTATTGATGGCCTTCTAGGCTTATCTTTATCCCAAGTCAATCCTGTCTTAAATTCTAATGGAAAATCGTTAGATCTTATTTTTGTATTGGATTCTTCTTATTGTGAGGTTTCTAGGATCGAACCATTTGTTCTTCCAGAAGACAAATTTCATCCTACATTAAATTTAAAAATTAATTTGCCCTTGCCTTCACCATTACTTGGTTCAAATGAGTTACCTCCAACCAGGTGCTTTCGTAAGACTGACTTTGCCAGCCTTAATGAAAACATTGCTACTACCGATTGGTCTTATCTGTACAATTGTAGAGATATGAACTCAGCTGTTCGTTTTTTCTATGATACTCTGAATTCACTCTTTGATTTTTGTGTGCCTCTTGGTAGGCTGGAGCGGCTTAACAAACCTCCCTGATTCTCTCGTGAGCTATCCAATTTGAAAAATGTGAAGACACGATATCATAAGAAGTTTCAAAAAACACGTCGTTCATCAGATTATGCTCTGTATACAGTCGCTCGCTCAAAATTCATGATGCTTAATACACAATGCTATAAGAATTATCATCAGAGGTGTAAGCTTCACGTTTCTTCTGACCCTAAACAATTTTATAATTTTGTTAATTCTAAACAAAAGAAATCTGTGCACCCATTTTTTTTGTCTTTTCAAAATAAAAAAGCGAGCACTGATCAGGCAATTGCTGATATGTTTGCGAGTTTTTTCAAAACAACGTAATCCTCAACGATATATCGAGCAAGTCGGTATCCTTATCATTTAAAAAAGGTTAATTGCATTTTCAATCCAGTGATTGATGAAAGTTCTATTCTTAGCGAACTTAAATTAGTTAAACCTGTTTATTCTCCGGGGCCAGATGGTCTTCCTGGATGTGTACTCAGGTTCTGTGCAAACGCATTATGTAAACCCATTTTAAAATTGTTCCTCATGTCTGTCGAATCTTCCTCTTTTCCATCTATTTGGAAGGAGTCGTATATCATTCCTGTGCATAAAAATGGCAAAAAGTCCGAAGCCTCTAACTATAGGGGTATCTCAAAATTTCCCATTATTCCGAAAGCTTTTGAGAAAATTATAACTTCTCAATTGCAACATTTTTGCAGCTCTATTATTTCGCCATCCCAACCTGGGTTTGTAAAATGTACATCTACAAACACTAATCTTTTAGAATTTTAATAATTATCAAGGGGTTCAAAATTGGTAAACAAATTGTCATATACACTGACTTCAGCAAAGCCTTTGATTCCGTTAATCATACCCTATTACTTTCTAAACTGAGCGACATTGGGTTTCCACCCCTTTTCCTTTCTTGGGTTCGAGAATATTTAACAAATAGAAAACAGAAGGTACTTTTTAAGTCTTCTTTTTCCGTGTCCATTCCTGTGACTTCTGGTGTACCTCAAGGTAGTCATCTTGGCCCTCTGCTCTTCACACTATTTACAAGCTGATCTTAAAAACTTTTAATCCTGGTGCCAGTTTAATCTACTAAATCTTAACACTACCAAATGTAAGGTAATGACTTTTTTTCGTAACTCTCCTCAACTGGTCACTTACTTTCTAAACAATAGCCCTTTAGAACGTCTAAATAATATGAATGATTTGGGCGTACTTATGGACCATAAGTTAAATTTTAACACCCATATATCCACCACGGTCGCAAAGGCCATGAGTGTACTGGGTTTCATTAAAAGATGGTCAAAAGAATTTTATGACCCCTATACAACTAAAGTTCTTTTTACTTCACTTGTCCATCCTATTTTAGAGTATGGATCTTGCATTTTGTCACCTTAATATGAGTCGCACCAGATTAGACTAGAATCCGTTCAAAAGCAGTTCTTGCTATTTGCTCTTCGTGGCTTAAGCTGGGATCGCAATGTCAATTTGCCTTCGTATTCTAGTAGACTTCTCTTGATTAACCTTCCGTCCCTAACTAACCGTAGAATTAAGCTTGGTGTTATTTTTATGCACAAGCTTCTAATTGGTGATATCGACTCGCCTGAGTTATTAGCTCAGGTGAATCTGTCGGTTCCATGTAGACGGAGTAGACATCCTTTGATACCTTTATCCCTTAGTCGTTGTTCTTCTAACTATGCTATGCATGAACCGAGTACCAAGGAATACAAAACTTGCAAACCACTTTGGGATAAAACAACAACGACAACATTCTCACTTTGTTTAAACAATAAACAAAAGTAAAATAAAAATAGAAGCAGAAACCGAAAGATGTCCCCGGTGAACCGACTGCGGCGGCAGTCGACGTCGGCAGCGTTTGTCTTGTTCTTTTTCAACTCAATCTTCTTCTTCTTCATCAACATCTTTTGCCATGTCAGCGCATAAGGTGAGTAGGTTTTACATACGTTATTTCAGATTTTAGTCATATTTTCATAGCCACAAAGTTTCATTAAGATTAGACGAAAATAGATCCCCTACCCAAAAAAACAAAAAATCAAGATATCTGCCGCCATCTGATTCACTTCATGCTAATTTATCTCAATGTTGGTGGCGGCCTGTTTTAAACCGTGAGATAGTCTCAAAGTTTTGCTTTGGTTTCTTACATGCCGGAACTGGCCGAAGGTCTCTTTAAAAATAAAAAAAAAAAACACCAAAAAGAATAATATGACGTAAAACTTAAATTCAGTTGAGATTTGTCACGAAGAGAATCATGGCGATCATAAACGGATGTCCCCAAAAAGAAAAAATATCATCAGAATCGAAAAAATATAAATTTTTTAATGAATCACGTACGACTCTTCCGCGGAATTAACTAAAAATTGTGTTTTTTGTTTTTTCTCGTTTGTTTGTTGTCAGAGACAAATAAGTACCTGCCGAAATACTTACTTACGTATTGAATCAACTTAAAGTAAACATTCAAATTTTTTGGTGGCACCTGCAGCTCTTCCTGAGCCCAAAAATTTGCGGATTTCGTTTTGAATAAACATTTAACTCTTGTGGGCTCTTTTGCATTTGTTTTTTCCTGGCTTTTTCCTTTTGAATTTTATGGTTTTGTGGTGGTTTACAAGTGGGTTACAAAATTAAAAGAAAAAGGCATCAGCAGAAATGAATATTGAATGTCACACAAGTTATTCATATTGCAAAGCAAAGCAGGTCAAAAGAAGGTTGTATACGAAACTACAGAATCAAGTTAACACAGGCAAAATGCCCCTGCCATGTTGAGCCCCTAACCCAACAGTTATACAGTTTACTTTGTTATCAGTATCATTTGCTATAGCGTTTTTATAATATATACATATTTAAATTTGTGAGAAAATTTTTACAGATTTTTCAAATAGAACAGATCTGCTTAATATCCAAACAATTTGTTTACCATTTCGAAACAAAGTTTTTGTTAGATTCATTTAATTATTTATGCTGAAACCTATTGCTACAATGCGGATCAACATATTTGGAATTTTACGACTTTAAAATAAAACAAGTTTAGTGACAAAGTACTTATTGCTGTCAACTCGAATCTGTGTTCAAGTGTTGTGCCGATTGATCTGCCCTTAGGTGTTGAGTTTATTTGCGTCGAAATTACATGTTCCAACTTTAGCTTATATATTTCTTGTTCATATATTCCTCCAGCTTCTGATATAACGACCTATATGCATCATGCTGATGCTTTGCAAACTATTTTTAATCGTCTTAAAGATCGCGATTTCCTTATAGTTTTAGGTGATTTCAACTTGCCTAATATTTCTTGGCTTGTTGATGATAATCTATCTTTCTTAATTCCTTCATCTCACCATGTTTTTCTTGATAGCCTACTTGAATGTCCGCTATATCAGTTGAATTCTTTCCTTAACTGTTCTAAAAGAATCCTTGATCTTGTTTTTGTCTCTGATCCCACTGTTAGTGCTGTATCCCGAACACAGCCCCTAGTGAAACCTGAAGATCCCTTTCACCCTACCATTGAACTTACTATTTCTTACAATTCCGTTACTAATTCATTTAATAACATTGCAAATTCTCATCGTAGATGTTTTCGTAAAACAAATTTCAATCTTCTTAATAGCCTTATTTTCTCTTTTGATTGGTCATTTCTATTTGAATGCTGCGATATAGATCGTGCAGTGAAGTTTTTCTACTCTGCTCTTAATTCTCTAATTGATATATGCGTTCCTTATGTGAATGTCTCTACTGTCTCCAGCTCGCCAGTCTGGTTCACACGTAGGCTCTCTAATCTCCGTAACATTAAATCGAGATATTTTAAAAGATTTAAAAAAACTGGTTCGCGACTTGACTATGCAAATAACTGTATAGCCAAATCTCAATTTTGTCTTTTAAACACTAAATGCTACAATAATTATATCGTTCGCTGTAAGGTTGAATTTTATAAGAACCCCAAAAGATTTTATAACTTTGTTAATTCCAAAAGACGCTATAATGCTTTCTACTCCTACTACCCTCCACCTTCAGACTTAATGACCAGACTGCTAATAATGATTCAGATATTGCAGATCTGTTTGGAACCCACACCCTATCCCTTTTCAATCCCACATTTAAATTGTATGTTTTTTCCTAGTATTACTGAAGACTGTATTATCTCTAGCTTGTCATCTATGACGTCTTAATCGTTCCCGGTCCTGATAATATACCTAGTTGCATCCTTAAAATGTGTTCGAATTCCCTATCTAAGCCTTTATCTCGGTTATTCTTTATATCGAGTGAGACTTGTACCTTTCCCGATATTTGGAAGGAGTCTTTTATTATTCCGCTTTTTAAAAAGTGTAGCAAATCGGATGTTTCTAACTACCGTGGCATTGCCAAACTTTCTGCAATACCAAAGCTGTTTGAGAAAATTATTACGTCTTCCCTTCAACACCTATCCAGATCCACTATTTCTCCTTGTCAGCATGAATTCATGAAAGGTCGTTCGTCGCTTACTAACCTTTTAGAATTGACTACCCTTGTACACCATGGCTTCCGTAAAAAGTGTCAAACTGATGTTATTTATACTGACTTTAGTAAGGCTTTCGATACGGTTGATCATTCTATGCTTCTCGCGAAACTTAACATAATGGGTTTTTCCCCAAAACTGTTGGCTTGGTTAAAGTCGTATCTTATGGGCAGAACCCAAAAGGTGTCTTTTCGTTCCTCGATATCTAAAACTGTTCGAGTTACGTCAGGTGTACCCCAAGGCAGTCATCTGGGCCCCCTGTTATTTACACTGTTTATAAATTATTTGCCTTTGGCCTTGGCTCATTCACGCGTGCTCATGTTTGCGGATGACGTCAAGATTTGTTATTCCTATATTGATCCTTCTTTCCAACAGTACTTGCAATCAGATCTCGATGCGTTCTGTGATTGGTGCCACGTTAATAAATTACACCTTAATGCCTCTAAGTGTTCTTTTATGACTTTCAGTCGTTTGTCTCCGTTCCTAGCTCATTACTCTGTTAAGTCTGTTCTGTTAGATTGTGTACCATCGTTCAAAGACTTAGGCGTGATGTTTGACCCAAAACTTTCATTTAATGTTCATATTTCTTCTATTGTCAATAGAGCATGCAGCCTTCTTGGCTTCATTAAACGTTGGGCCAAAGAATTTGATGATCTCTATGTAACAAAGGTTTTATACACTTCGTTAGTTCGCCCTACTCTAGAATATTGCTCGCCAGTGTGGAATCCGCAATATAATGTTCACCAGCGTAGTATTGAATCGGTACAGAAGCAATTCCTTAAGTTTGCGTTGCGCGGTCTTAATTGGGACCTAAGTCTTCGCCTACCTTCTTATTCTAGCAGACTTCTTCTTATTAATCTTCCTTCACTTTACAACCGTAAGCTCGTTTTTGGCATTCTCTTTCTCCATAAACTAGTCAACGGCGAAGTCATTTCTACTAATTTACTAGATACGCTATATTTTTGAGTTCCCTCACGTCGGACCAGAAACTTTTTTCCTATTCACCTTAGTAGATGTCTGACTAACTACTCTCTTCATGAACCTCTTCGTGTTCTTTGCCAATCTTTTAACAACCTTTCTCACCTAACACCTCCACCGGGTCGGGGATGTTGAGTTGTGTATATAGCTAAGCTATCTTTTTCAATTAATTACTATCTGTCTTTAGCTTAAGCTTTTTCGTCGACTGCTGTGTTAGTTGACGTAAATAAATAAATAAATAAATAAAAAAAACAACCCAAAAAGTTCTTCCTATTAAAAACTATTTTGTAGGCCGTTTCAGATACATTTTTTTTTGTCACCTCAAAATAAATCGCAACAGACTTGGCAAACTCTTTATTTTGGTATTGGTTCTTCGTGGCTTAAGCTGGGTTATATTTATAACCCATTTAATTTATATTGTTCGAGTGTTCGTAAGATTTGTGACCTTGTCTTGAGCGTGTCTTGTAAACTTGACATAATATTTAACTGGATTACAACATTTCGATAAAGTCTTTGTCCAAGCTTATACCATGTATTTGAATTAATTACTAACCAAACACAAAAAAAAAAGAAATCAACAAATATTCAAATTAGAATCAAATCTCTTGCATAACTCATCAAAATGCCAACCTTTCTAGCGAGACTAACGGGCTAAAAATCATAAGCGTATCTCAAAAGGGGTCGCAAGTGATGTATATTTCGATGACAGGTGTCTATCGAAAATAATTATTTATA
Organism: Drosophila willistoni; assembly: GCF_018902025.1. Lineage (NCBI taxonomy): Eukaryota > Metazoa > Arthropoda > Insecta > Diptera > Drosophilidae > Drosophila > Drosophila willistoni. The sequence continues at coordinate 42,971 of NW_025814218.1, forward strand.
AGAATTTATTAACAACTTCTGTTTGGATTCAAAATATTTATGGACTGTCATCAACTGCATAGGAAACTATGTAAAAGAACCTTGCATAAGTGTTGTAAGAAATTTATAATAAATAAAAACTAATGAATTTATTTGCCTTCATATTGTTTAGCATGACCTTTGGAGCATTAGTTCATAAATTACTAGTTCTAGTTTTAGCATTTAGGAATTCCTAGACAATTATTGATATTAGCAAGAAAATATATCGACTTTTCGATACCCTAGTATAAACTAGGGTTCATATTCAGTTCTCAAAAAGTCGTACTACAGATTCTTCAGATACAGGTTACGCCACCCCTGAGGTCCAAAAAAACAGGTGAAAAAATGAATTATTGCTGTGCGGCCAGTATACAATTTAGGAAAAAACTTTTATTATACACAGATTGAGGGTACTTTAAAGAATATTTATTGAAAAAAAAAAAATTTTTTTTAAAACAAAATGGCGGAGATATGGGCCTGTAAGTGCCACCATGATTTGTAAATCCTTGCAGGTGGGGTGTCAAATTTCTCGGCTAAACATCACCCGAAAAATCCAAAAAAAAAATCTTGTTATTCAGGAAGGCTATGGCTATCCGCCCACGTTGGATTTTTTTTTTAAATTTTTTTTGGTAAAATGGCGGCTGTTTGAACAAAAAACGCTCTTTTTCGGAGAACATTTTTGGCTAAAAAAATTCATAACTTCCAAACAGGACCTTAAATCAAAAAAATGGGCGGATACCCAACACTGAAAAGAATATGTGGTAAAAATTTAAGCCAAATCGGTCCAGTAGATTCGGAGATATTTGACACCCCGGTTCAAAAAAAGTAGTTTCGAGAAAAACGCAAAAGAAAAAAATTTACCGCGTCGAGGCCGACTCGGCCGCGCTCACTTCTAAACGCTGTAACTTCGGAAGTAATTCGAAATTCGATATGATGTGAAGTGTAAAAGATTCTTAAAACTATAGAGAATTTTTAGAGCCAAAAAAAAAATTGTTTTTTATTTTTTTCAGGCGTGGCGTAACCCCTTAAGCTGACTTGTTGCAATTCCTTAGAGAGATAATCTGGTCCAGGGTGGAAAAGTTACCATTGCGAGCCGCTTTAGTAAATCCCCAAGCCCTTTTTTGTGTTCAATGTCTAGAGGGTATTAAATGTGCCCATGGATAAGCGCAATAGTTTTGGCTACACCTATGGCAAAAATTTAGGTGTGTGCTTGTGTTCATTCATAGATATCTACAAATCTTTATAGTATTTGTATATGTATGTGTCGTACAAAAAACAAAAACTTAATAAAATTAACTTACTAATAAATCGATGATCACACCGGACAGGAAAAATACCTATACATATTAGTATATGCATCCGAAATCCAGAGATACAGCTTATGGACACAATATTATATTTTGTTTTTCTTTCTATATGAATATTTTTTGTTTTTGCTGGTCTTTTTTATTTTTTTGTGTCTTTTGTCGCGCGTGTTGTAATCAAGTTTAGTTTCAAGTTTCTTCTATGCAAATTAATCATACCAATACAAAGGCAATATGATTTTTTTTCTTTTTTTTCTTGCTGCTTGGAATTTTGTAATAGGAAATATGAAAAACGAAAGTGAATTGGTGACCTTTGGTGAGAGCTGCCCTTGTTTGGTTTTTTATTCATCATTATCATTAATTTCACTTTTTTTTCTACTTATTAATTTGATCGAATTAAAATAAATACCTACATAAATGTATGTATGACACATTAAAAACGCATGTGTGGAGTGCGGTTTGTTTCTCAAGTATCCTCCGCGTTACCCTCGATTTGGGCGTTCTTCAGGCCTATAAATCGAAATAAACAAGTCAGAAGGGGTCTTTGGGACTCTGTCTACATACCACATCCGCGGAACAGCTGTGGTGCCATCGTCGCTGGACCGGCCTTAATGTTTTGGCCAAGGCCGGGTGGGCTACTGGTGAAGGCTGCGGTGAGGGAAGGGAGTTGCCTCTCTCCTTATTTTTTTCCCGCCTCTCTTCTTCGGCTCCTGCGTTGGTGTGGGTGAGAAATTTTATCCACTTTCCCTCGAAATTTTTCACTTTCTGCTACCAGCAAGTCTTCCTCGTTTTCACACCGCTACGGAACAGCTGATCGAGCCAGTGTTGGGAAACGACAGAAATAAGGAGAGCCCCTAGCCAATATCGGGCAGGTGGGGCACCTCTGGGAAACCCGCAAATAAAAACCGTTCTTAGCGGGATCGAAATTTAAATTCAAATTGGCACCAATTAAATTCTCAATTAAAATCTAAATTTTGCCCCGCCCCTGAGCCCTAAATGGTCAGTCCTACTGCATCGATGGACCAGCATGATCGACAAGGAAGATTTCCCCTTAACGACTGCGCGAGCGAAGATTTAATTTTTGCAAGGCGTCCGTTAATCGGAAATTCCCCTTCAGCAGTTGGATCAAACCCAGTGTCAGTTGCAACGCGGGCTATTCTAAACAGCCCAGATGTGTCGGCAACAGCGTCAAGCCCTCCAGTGAAGTCGCACATCGCTGAACTAGATGAACTAGGCTCTCTAGTATGGCAGTTAGACCACACGTTTAACAACAGAGATGATAATAAAAAGCCAGTGAGGCATATAAATCTGAGCACGAAACAGTCTATAGTGAAAATGAAGGAACTGTACGAGTTTCTCTGCCACAGAGTTCTAGCTGGAGAATTCCAAAAAGTCCCGCAAAGGCAAGACGGTGCCACACAGATGACTCCAAAGGCAAATGGCCGCAACAGAGTCCTCGCAGCGACAAACACAAGTGACTCTCCCAAACGTCCAAGAGAGCATTCGCCGGCCCAGCGCAAAACACCGCCTAAAAAAAAGAAAAATAATGCGCCAATCATAAAGCCATCTACAGCGACAAGCCCACTGCGCACTGATCGTATAGACAGGCATCACAATCAAGATGAGTGGCAGAAAGTCACAAACAAAAGGATAGACAGGGCGGCGGCTCAAAAGCAAAGGCTGCCAAAACAGAGGCCAGACGCTATTTTGATAGCAAACAAAGGCAACCTGTCATACAGCGAGATGCTCAAATTAGTACTATGCAGTGAAAAGGAAGCCCTAAAATCGCTTGGGGAAAATGTCAAGAAAGCAAGAAGGACAGCCAAGGGAGACCTTTTGCTTGAAATGGGAAAACCAATGCCGGAAAGTCTAAACCAAATAAGCGATGATATTGGTGCTGCATTGAGCAGCCAGTTTGCAGCCTCTGCTTTGATAAGCGAAACCAGGCTGGATATCAGAGAGCTTGATGGTGAAACCACCAAAGAAGAGATAGTAGCAGCGTTCGGAAACAGGCTCAAGGTGAAGATTGACGTGACCGCCATTAAGAGTCTGCGCAAATCTTATTCAGGTTGCCAGAGAGCTACAGTAAGCGTCCCAACTACAGCAGCTAACGACTTCCTTCAAGCTGGAAAACTAAAGGTTCGCTGGAATGTCTGCCCCATACGCCTAGATAATACTCCGAGAAGGTGCCTAAAATACGGCCATATCGCGTCCAAATGCACCAGCGAAACCGATCGAACTGGCCTCTGCCTAAGATGTGGCAAATCGGGTCACAAGATAAAAGAGTGCAATAATAGCCCTTCATGTTGCCTCTGTGTTGCCAGTGGAAACGCTGATTATGCACACACGGCAGGTAGCCAGAGGTGACCTAACGGGCCGAAAGGGATGTCTACAACAAAACAATAATGAGATTTATTCAAATAAATCTCAATCACTGCGAGGCAGCACAAGACTTGCTGTCACAGACTGTCAGAGAGCTCGGCACAGACGTTGCTATTATCAGCGAGCCTTATAAAAATTTTACTACCACGACATGGGCACAAAACAATTCGGGAAAAGCCGCGATCTGGGCATGTGGGACCACACCGTGCCAGATAAAATTCTCTGCATCCTTCAACGGTTTTGTTAGAGCCAAAATAAGAGAGTACTGGATTTTTAGCTGCTATCTACCCCCCTCATATAGCCTCGGAGAATTCTGCGGTGTAATAGAAGAGCTGTCGGATCAGATCCGATGCCACAAGCCGGCAATTGTTGCGGGGGATTTCAATGCATGGGCAGCGGAATGGGGCAGCTCCTTCACCAATGCAAGAGGCCAAGCACTTCTTGAAGCATTCGCGTCAATCGACTTGGCGCTCCTAAACACAGGCAACGGCTTCACATTCCAACGTGGCAACATAGGATCTATAAATGATCTTCGTCACCAGTGCACTCTGCACACATGCACGGTGGGTATTGAGTCCCCATTACACAGCTAGCGACCACAATGCAATTATCTGCACAATTGATAATCAGCGGGGGTCGGAACGGCAGATAACGAGACCCCAGATATTCAATTCGAAAATGTTAGATGTCCAAGTCTTCACTAGAACTCTTGAGCAGCACAATATCGAGGCATATACAGCAGACGAGCTTAACGCCTGGCTAACCGACGCGTGCAACGCCTGCATGCCCCGGAAAAACGCCTGTCCCAAGAACCACAGACCAGCATATTGGTGGAATGAAGAGATTGCCAAACTACGTAAGCTGTGTCATCGATCCAGAAGGATATCCCAGCGCACTCGGGGTAGTGAAGACTCTGAGTCTTACCGTCTAGAATTTGAGGCAAAGCGCAAAGAGCTTAAGATGGCTATTCGCCTTAGCAAAAAGGCTTGTTTCGACGCATTACTCACAGAAGCAGCAAATTATGTATGGAGCAGGCCATATAAAATTGTTATGAAGAGGCTTAAATCTTTCCAGCGCATAGAACCACCTTCTAGCATCGAAATGGATGCAATAGTAAGGGAACTGTTCCCCACCCAGGCACCTAGCAATTTTGTCACAGTTAACTATGATGTAGCAGGCATACCGCCGGTCACATCACAAGAAATACTAACAGCTGTAGGACGCATTAAAATCAATTCCTCCCCTGGCCCCGACTGTATCCCGAAGATTGCTGCCCTCCAGCACCCTGAAAAGTTTGCATTCGCCTTCACCAAATGTCTCAACGATGGCATATTTCCCGACCTATATAAACAGCACAACCTAGTGCTCTTACCTAAACCAGGAAAACAAATGGGAGAGCCCTCTGCCTACAGACCCATCTGCTAGACTCGACGGGAAAACTCCTAGAAAGAATAGTAGTGGACAGGCTAGACCAAGCCTTGCAGGCCAACCAAGCAATTTCCGAAAACCAGTTTGGTTTTCGCAAGGGAAGATCTACACTAGATGCCATTCGGAAAGTGGTTAAAATAGCTCGAAACGCAACCGCCGGCGATAGATGGAAAGGCGGTTCAAAAGAATACTGCCTAATAGCCACGCTAGACGTCAAAAATGCCTTCAACTCGGCAAGATGCTCCTGCATATTGGAGGCTCTGCATAACTATAGAGTTCCGCCATACCTGTTGAAGGTAGTTAGCAGCTACCTCAACAACAGATGGTTGCATGTGGACACCTATGATGGAGGAAAAGATTATAGCATTACCGGTGGAGTTCCACAGGGCTCTGTCATGGGCCGCTACTCTGGAATGCAATGTACAACGGAGTGCTAAACCTGAATATGCCTAAAGGAGTTGAGACCATTGGCTTTGCCGACGACATCGCCTTAGTTTGTGTGGCGAAACATCTAAATGAAGTGGAAGCTGTTTGCTCGAACGCGATATTCCGAGTTCAGCAGTGGTTGGCCTCAATGGGCCTTCACTTGGCCGAACATAAAACTGAGGCAGTGCTCGTAAGCAGTCGGAAGAAAGTAGAGATTGCAACAATTCAGGCTGGCACCGCGCAAATAACCAGCAAAAGCTCAATAAAGTACCTTGGCATATTCCTATTCCTATCCGACTCCTAGCAGACGAGACCAAACAACTGTTCAGCAAACTAAAAGACCCGAGAATTTCCCAAATCGAAAGGGCTGCAATCCGCAGGAGGGAGCGGCGCATAAGTATTTCTAGATGGCAGGCGCTGTGGGACGAGTCTGAAAAATGGACTCACCGACTTATCCCAAATCTCGAAACATGGCTTAATAGGGACACGGCGAAGTCAACTTCAACCTGACACAGCTACTGAGCGGATACGGTTGCTTTCGTAGTTACCTTTACAGATTTCGGCATGCTGCAAGCCCAGCGTGCCCATGGGAGCGGCGCATAAGTATTTCTAGATGGCAGGCGCTGTGGGACGAGTCTGAAAAATGGACTCACCGACTTATCCCAAATCTCGAAACATGGCTTAATAGGGGACACGGCGAAGTCAACTTCAACCTGACACAGCTACTGAGCGGACACGGTTGCTTTCGTAGTTACCTTTACAGATTTCGGCATGCTGCAAGCCCAGCGTGCCCATGGTGCAACAACGGTGAGGAAGAGACTGCTGAACACATTCTGTTCAGTTGTGGCCGCTTCGACATTCACAGAGGAAATCTACAAGTGGTACTCGGGGTGCAGGCGTCAGCAACAAATCTGGTACCGCTAATCATACTGCGGAAGGCCAATTGGGATGCCTTCAACAAATTCGCAGCGGTCACCATGGCCGAACTGCGCAGCCAAGAACAACTGGCAAACAGAACCTGATAAGAGGATGTGCGGTGGAGGCAAGATCGTGTGAAGCAATACCCCCGCTGGCAGTCCTGTAGTATACTTTTAGGGATAAGATTAGGGCACATACTTTTAGGGATATATTATAAGTAATTAGAACTTAAGCATAATGTCTAGCTTTAAGTACCGTTAAGGACACTAGCCATAAGACCAATGTAAACGTTCTCCTATAAATACCGGGCTTGCGGCCCCAATAAATCACTTCAAGTCAAACCTTGCCTTCGCCTATTTCATGGCGATCCTGCCTACTATCGGCAACAAATAAAATAAAGGCAAAATAAAATAAATCCTTGCCATACAAAAAAGGCAAAAGTAAAAAAAAAAAGAAAAAACACAAAAAGGATTAGCTGAAGTATCAATGCCAAAGGACAACGAAGCGCTACAAAAGGCGTTGGAGGACTGCCCGCTGGACGGACCACGCCCGCTGACTATTGAGGAATACCGAGCCAGGCAACCTGCAGTACGAGCGGAGCTGGCAAGAAGGAGGCGAGAGGAGGACGCGCTGACGGCAATCCCCCTTGTCCTAAGGCCAAAGCGCCGAGGCGGCCACCTGGTCCGCTTTAGGAAGCAACGTGCGGCCCTACTGGCCCAAATCAACAACGATCCGCCACCACCCTGGGCGGAAGCATGCAAGCTGTGGAATAAAGTAGACGAGCTGGAAAAGGTGCACCAGAGGACCAAACAGGCGAGACAACAACAGTCACAGAGTCAGATGCAGCAACCAGCAACAGCAGCAGATGCAGAAACAACATAAAAACTTTAACAAAAAACAAAAAGTGTGCTATATGAAGGCACCTTTGTGGCAAGAGGCGATTTTTGCGCTGCCACTATAAATAATTAATTAATTAAATAATTACTAACAAAATAGAGAAAAAATAAAATGAAAATAATAATAATATATTGTCCGAAAAATTTTTTTTTTTTTGAATAAGTCTATTATTGCCAAAAATACCCTAGAAAAAAAAAAAGAAGAAAGCAAGGAAAAAATACATATATACACATATATACATATACATACATATGCATAATTGAAAAATACACAAAAAGAAAAAAAAAAAAAACATATATTTATACAATTAAATATAAAATTCCAATCAGCCGTATATACCCCAACATACCCTAACAAAGAGCACATGTCAACCATGTGCACTCAAAATTGCACAAACAACATAAGCACAGTTGTAAAGCTCGCCACGATCAAAGCGAGCTTCTAAAAAAAAAAAGCTCAAGAAAATTTCACAAAGCTTGCAAGCACACATAAAGCTTTCTGATCGCAGCAAGCTCCACAATATCAAAACTGCCCAATAACGAAGTCTAAATACCCTTTAAGAAAATTACAAAATTTTTTTGGAAATAATTAAATATTAGAAAATAGAATTATAAACAATTTGAAAAAAAAAAACAATAACAAAAAAAAATATAGGAGAATCAGAAAATGAAATAATTAAAAGAACAAAATTATTTTAACGTAATTTCAATGGACCAGAACATAGAAATATTGAAAGAAAAATTTCAGAAAGCATACAAGTGCCTAAATAAAACAATTTATATACACCCTCAAACCATAAACAAGCACCTTGAAACTATCTTCGACAGTTATAATAGAATAAAGAGTAGCAGTACAGACATATGCAATGAATCTAGCAGTAAAAGCTTTACTGAGCTAATATATAGTTTAAATAAACAACTAATAAGTATAGCAACAAAACATAATATAAAATTCACAATACCGGTAGATTCGAATCTAGAAGCAACTTTTGAACCTCTAATAGCAAAAGACACAGAAGAACCAGCTGTAAAAGATAACCCAGGAGACATTCAAGATACATCAGGTGTAAAAGATAACCCAGAAAACATTCAAGATAATACAAAACCAAAGATGGTGCAAACAAAGATTGAATTTCTTAATACAGCCTCTAAGCTGATTCAAGAGTATGATGGTGGAGTAGAAACAATTCAAAGTTTCATAGATTCACTGGAATTAATCAACGAAATAAAAGCAGAACATGAAGAAACAGCTATTAAAGTCATAAAAACAAAACTAAAAGGGGACGTTAGATTACTAGTTACTAATGAAAACACTATAAATGGTATAATCCAAACATTAAAGAAAGAAATTAAGTGTGAAACAGTTCAGGTAGCAGAGGCAAGATTAATGAATTTAAAACAAAATGGCAAGAACGCAAATTCATTTATGTCAGAAATAGAAAATCTTACTAAATCATTGAAACGCGCATTCATAACAGACAACGTAAACACTGAAACAGCAAAGAAATATGCCACTCAAACAGCAGTGAAATCAATCATAAAGAACTGCGATAACGAAAAGGTCAGAACAATAATAGAAGCAGGCAATTTTACTGAAATGAATGATGTTATAGCTAAATTTGTAAATACATCTACAAATATAGAACAAGATCACAGCGTGTTTTATACTAAAAGAAACAATTACACAAATAAGAACTCGTACAATAATAATAGAAATTATAATAATAATTACCAAAATAGAAACCCAAATGATAATACTAACTATAACAATACTAGGAATTACAATAACTATAGTAATAATTATAATCGAAGAATTATAACAATAGATATACCAAAACTAATTATCCTCCTAAAACACAACAAAATAATAATGTTAGATTTACAAATATAGAAGAAAATTCGGAAAACTCCGAAAGTCCTCTGGTGTAAAAAATCGAACAAATAAAATATATAATTTAAATTGCAACCTTAATAGCTACATAACTTTAAACTTTGACGATGTAGGGACAATAAAATTACTATTAGACACAGGAGCTGATGTATCACTAATAAAACAAGAAATATTAAGAAAAGACAATACAGTTAACATACAAAAACGGACAAAACTTAGTGGAATAGGCAAAGACGTCCTATTTACAATAGGCGAAACCAAACTAAAGGTCAGCAACCTCTCAACGGTACACACCTTCCAAGTAATAGAAAATGATTTCCCCATCCCATGTGACGGAATCTTGGGGCTTGACTTTATAAAAAAATTCAATTGCACACTCAATTATTCCACCAACAAATTGATAATAGATCCATATAAATCAAGATATAAAATTATAATCAATATAGGGATCAGTCAAAACACACATGTATTCCATATCCCATCTAGAACAGAAAAAATTGTACGCATTACAATATCCTCAAACGACAATAACATCTTTATCCCTAATCAAGAATTACACCCGGGGGTATTCGTCGCAAACACTATTGCTTCCAAGACTAACCCATATGTCCGCATATTAAATACTAACAACACAGACGTGCAAATTGCAAATATAAACCTATTAAATGAAAAACTGTCCGATTATGAAATCTTAAAAATAGACAAACAACATGATTCAAAACATAAATCCACAATAATGAACAAACTAGCACCCCATTTTCCCGATTTCGTAAAAGAACCTCTACATAAATTATGCTCAGAATTTAATGATGTATTCGCAATAGAATCTGAACAAATATCGTCCAACAATTTCTATAAACAAAAATTAAGACTCAAAGACACAACACCAGTCTACACCAAAAACTACAGGATAGCACACAGTCAAAAAACCGAAATCAATAAACAAGTGGACAAATTGATCAATGATGATATTATTGAACCATCAATGTCTGAGTTCAATAGTCCGATTTTATTGGTTCCTAAAAAAGCGCTACCTGGCAGTAAAGAAAAACGGTGGAGATTGGTAGTTGACTATAGAAAAATTAACAAACAACTAGTAGCGGATACATTCCCACTACCCAGAATGGACGATATCCTTGACCAGCTAGGACGCGCTAAATACTTCTCTTGTTTAGACTTAATGTCAGGATTTCATCAAGTAGAATTAGAAGAAAAATCTCGGGACATAACATCATTTTCCACAGATAAGGGCTCATTCAGATTCAAGCGATTACCATACGGATTAAAAATTGCACCAAACTCGTTTCAAAGAATGATGTCCCTTGCATTCACGGGTCTATCACCATCCCAAACATTCCTTTATATGGATGATCTAATTGTAATTGGTTGCTCTGAAAGTCACATGATCAGAAACTTAAGGGATGTTTTTGAAACTTGCCGAAAATATAACCTAAAATTGCACCCAGACAAATGCTCCTTCTTCAGACATGAAGTTACTTTTCTAGGACACAAATGCACAAATAAAGTAATTTTACCAGACGAAAGCAAGTTCAAAACGATTCAAGATTACCCGACTCCCAAAAATGGCGACGAAGCCAAAAGATTTGTAGCATTCTGTAATTACTACCGTAGATTCATTCCAAACTTTGCATACCATGCACAATTTATCAATAGATTATCTAGGAAAAATGTAGAATTTATCTGGGATGCAAACTGTCAAGCAGCTTTTGAATACTTAAAAAACAAATTATTAAGCCCACAAATACTTCAATATCCAGATTTTAATAAAAAATTCTGTATCACAACTGATGCAAGCAAGATCGCATGTGGAGCCGTCCTCAGCCAAGAATTTGATGGACTCCAATTACCCATATCATATGCATCTAAAGCATTTACAAAAGGCGAAAGCAATAAGTCAACAATAGAGCAAGAATTAACAGCAATACATTGGGCAATTCAATATTTCAAACCATACATATACGGGAAAAAATTCCTAATCAGAACTGACCATCAGCCATTAACATGCCTATTTTCTCTAAAAAACCCATCGTCAATGCTTACTAGAATAAGGCTAGATTTAGAAGAGTTCGATTTTACTATAGAATACATCAGGGGACAAGAAAATTTCGCAGCGGATGCTCTCTCCAGAATTGAATTTGAAAATATAAAAAACATAGAAACTAATAAAATACTTAAAGTAGCAACAAGATCAGAAACAAAAAAATTAGTACATAAGGAAAACAAAATTAACAATAGCAGAATAGAAACACCAAGAATATATGAAATAATAAATCCTAGCGAAGCCAAAAAATACGCGCAAATTAAATTCAAAAAGTGCAAATGTTTTATTACCAAAAATAAAGAAAAATTACTCTCCTTCAACATAGGCGATTTGATCATTAGTGGAAGAATAGATCTAGATCGATTCCTTCCAAGGCTTGAAAAGAAGCCGGTGCTCAAAAAATCTATAAACTGAAGATAGACATGTCAGAAAAACTATTAAGGTCACTTACACCTAATGAACTAAAACAAAAAGGAAAAGACACATTAAAACATTTAGAAATAGCAGTTCTACCCCAAGTAAAAGTTATAACAAATAAAGAAGAAATAAGAAATACATTAAATAAATATCATAATGACCCAATAGAGGGAGGTCACTGCGGGGTAAACAGAACACTAGGAAAAATAAAAAGAGATTTCTTTTGGAAAAATATGTCTCGGGATGTTGCAACATACATCAAAAATTGCGAAAAGTGCAAACTAGCCAAAGTAACCAGACACAACCACTCCCCATTGGTCATAACACCAACCCCTGCAACCACTTTTGACACAATAATAATAGATACAATTGACCATTACCAAAAACAATAAACGGTAATGAATACGCAGTTACTATTATCTGCGATCTGTCCAAATATCTCATATCAATACCAATACCAAACAAAAGTGCAAAAGCGGTTGCAAAGGCAATATTCGAAAAATTCATTTTAATTTACGGTTCAGTGAAAACAATTCTAACAGACATGGAACAGAATATATGAATTCAATACTAATAGAACTTTGCAAAAATTTTAACATAACTAAAATTAATTCCACGGCGCACCATCATCAAACTCTTGGAACAGTAGAAAGAAGCCATAGAACTTTCAATGAATACATCAGGTCATATATATCCATAAAAAAAGACGATTGGGATGAATATCTAGCATACTTCACATATTGCTTTAACACCACTCCATCCACGGTACATGGTTATGCACCTTTTGAACTAGTCTTTGCAAAACATCCTAAAACTATCCCATTCTCGTCTGAAACGGTAGAACCCATTTACAACATTGATGATTTCAATAAAGAAATAAAATTTAAATTACAAATAGCACAAAATAGAGCGAAACTGCTTATCGAAAAATTTAAAGCATTACAAAAAGAAACATATGATAAAAACACAAAAAAAGTATCGCTAACTGAAGGACAAGAAATACTTTTAAAAAATGATACAGGACATAAATTAGATAACAAATACACAGGCAAATATACAATACAGAGCATAGGTCCTAACAATAATATAGTAATAGCGGATGATAAAAACAAAAAGCAAACAGTACATTTAGATAGAATAAAAATAACATAAAAGGATGTTAGAAAAATATAAATTTTTCTTTTTAAAAAAGGAGGTGTAGTATACTTTTAGGGATAAGATTAGGGCACATACTTTTAGGGATAGATTATAAGTAATTAGAACTTAAGCATAATGTCTAGCTTTAAGTACCGTTAAGGACACTAGCCATAAGACCAATGTAAACGTTCTCCTATAAATACCGGGCTTGCGGCCCCAATAAATCACTTCAAGTCAAACCTTGCCTTCGCCTATTTCAGTCCCACACGCTTTTCCCTCTCCGCAACTTCATATATTCCTAAATCTTTTGTAAATTCTTCTTTCTATCCTTTCTCAAATAAATGAATTAAAAAAAAAAAACAAAAAAGACAAAAGGTAGAGAATCCAAAAACATTATGAATAAAAAAGACACTTCTGTTTTAACATCTGAATCGAACAGACGTTTGAGTTACTCGGGAAAAAACTAAATAGACACACATCTCACACACCCTTATTCAAACCATCTAGCTCCCGGTGGTAATTCACGTGCAATATTGAAATGGCGCAATGCTTTTCTATTTCCCATTGACAAAAACCTCACTCACAGGTACTTCCGACGAGAAGGAGGTAAAGTTTCACATACGACCGTTGGCTCCAGGCGCAGACGTTTGGGTCTGTACCTGCAAAGAAATTATGCAATTTCAGGCGCCCATTGAAAAAATCTCAGGTCCAGGTACTTCCGATGGGGAAAAGGTACGGATTTCCGATACGACGATAAGCTACAGGTACAACAATGTCATGTTCACTAAAATTCAAAACTTAGTTTTTCTACTTTACAGAAGTATAACTTCATTGAACGTTTATTTTAATGATAGTGTTATATTTCTACCTCGTTCTTCCTCGTCCGAACGGACGCACCGACATATTTATCTGTTAATTCTATAATATACATATATACCAAGCTTCATCCGGTCGTAAATGCTTCTAGCTGTCTGTTTTCGACTTTAACCCATGCATATAACTAGTAAAAAAATAGATTTACTTGGTGCATGGTATACCAAAGTCGGCGCGACGACTTACTTCATTATTTTCTGTCTTTGCGATATTGCATACTGAGCATTCATTAATTATGTTTTGAATTAGGTTTTGAAAATCGGGAAAATAATATTTTTCTTTAAACAAATTAATCATTTTTTCGATTCCTGGATGTAATAATTCTTTATGTTGTTTTAGGATTATTTCTTTAAATTGGGCAAACGTTTGAAGGTCCTCTAACTTAATGCTAGATTTCGAGTTTTTTGTATTTGCGTTTGATTGTATTATTTCAATAAAAGCTTGTTGGAATATGGGAAAATCTTGTTCATTATGAAAATATAGTACAGTGTTCTTACTGCAAAGATATCTTATGATTATATTGATTATATTTTTATGTTTGTTTTATAAAAGTAAGTTGTTGTTTCTGCTTTGTCTTCTGAACCTCTAATGAATTCTATTTGCCTGTTGAAATAATTAATGGGTTTTTCAACTATTGGAATGTAATTTTCATTATCCTCATGAGCACTATGTATTGTAGCTGCTGTGCTTTCTGTTGATCCTAAAAAGTTTTCATCTATTTTAATTCTGGAAAGGGCATCTGCTACGCGATTTTCTTTGCCAGGTAAATATTTAATTGTAATCAAACTCATTTAGTTTTATTTTCCATCTTTGAAGTTTCATATTTTGTTCTTTTATATTGTTGAGCCATACTAAAGGCTTATGGTCGTTTAGAATATGAATGTATGTGCTTTAGAGACAACAAATATAACAGCATACACATGGCAAATGCCAAATGACAAGTGTTTATGTGTATTTTCAAGTGCGGTCGCGTTTATCAGTCGCTCCGCAAAGTAAAAGGACACAATTGACGTACAATACCTGGAATATAGAGGGGAAGGATTAGGAAGGGTCGCCAAGAGACTGGCCACTCACCTGGACTGCAATCGGCTGCCCAGCTGGCTGCATCTGTTGTGTTGGAGAAATTATTTATTTCCCATCAGCCTTAGCTTTGGGGCCACGCCGGGAGGGGCGCTTTCTCCGGTGGTGGGAAAAATTGCTTTTTTGCATTTTCCTTATCGTTGACTTCTTAGCGCTTTTTTACTTTGCCGATTGCAATTAATCAGCTGGTAACTAGTGTTGTGAACCGTCGATCGATAACAGAGCCGATAAGCCAGCTGACGGCTTAACATAAGCTCACAACAGTAGCCTCCAAAGTGCTGCGTGCTTTTGGGCGCTCGCTTAGGCGCGATGTTTAAAAATCCCCTATAGACTGAGTAAGTTTTAAGTTACCGACTAGCAATCTTTTCAGGTTACAAGAAGAGGACTAACAAACCCACAGGGCCTCTGAGGCACGAGAGGACTGTGGTCTGCGCTTGTGCCAGCGGCCACAGCGTATAAAACCTGGCAGCAGGTATAAAATGCAAAAAATACATGGAAAAATGGTTGGAAAAACGTCGACTACTCCAGGTGGAAGCCACAGTTGTGGAAATCCACCCATGGTACAAGCCATGGCAGGGGCACGGATTCTGGAGGCCCCAACAACCGTCATCACCACCACTACTGCACCGGTGGCAAACTTGGCCGATGCAGCGGACATAGCTACAAGCAGCAGCAGCAGCAGCAGCAAAAAGCACGGACTGTGCACAAACGGAGGCAACCCTTTCCCCAAAGGAAGCAAGATCGCCAGGACACCACCGCAGGCTCTTCACTCGGCTCCGCCAGCCATTCGAGGACTACTTGTCTCAGCTGGATGCGAAGAAGAGACACCCAAACGGGCAAGGGAAGCAAGCCCTTGCAACACCGAAAGTGGAACCACACCGAAGAAGCTAAAAGGACCGCCGCAGGCACCAAACATTTGATGGCCGAACTGGGCAAGATCTTAGACGAGATCATAGATGGCTCGGTTAATAAAAAGGCTCCCCCGACGCGCAACACAACCCAATGGATGAAGAGGCACATCTTAAGATGAAATCCATCCACCTACAGGTATTGGAGCAGATGCAGGAATATCCGGTGAAGGCTGGACCATGCCTTGCATGCGCAACGCGCAATTCTGCCGCCAAAACCAACAAAGAGGTTACGAAAAGGAAGGATACCAGGACGGAAGACCCACCGACAGCCAATAAGAATGACAGGAGGAGGAAAAAGAAGTCGCCAATCCAGGAGCGGACTCCAAGGACCCGAAGCCCCGCAGCAACAGCAGTATCATCAGGACCAGTAGTAGCTGAAACAACTCACGCAACGAACATCGATGGAGGGAAATGGCACAAGGTGAAAAGCAAGCCGAGACCCATTAAAAAGAAGAGGCCAGACGTCATCATGGTGAAGTGTAAAGACCCAGCCAATTACGCGATGGTACTGAAGTCAGTCCACACAGACGCCGGAATCCAGCAGTTCAAGGAGAATGTATGTGCGGTTCGACGCACAGCAGCCGGGGAACTACTCCTACAGTTGACCAAGCCAGCGGACGAAGCAACTGTTAAACTGCAGCAGCAGTGAAGCAGGC
This sequence comes from Drosophila willistoni, assembly GCF_018902025.1. NCBI lineage: Eukaryota > Metazoa > Arthropoda > Insecta > Diptera > Drosophilidae > Drosophila > Drosophila willistoni. The sequence continues at coordinate 59,370 of NW_025814218.1, forward strand.
ACTTGGAGACACCGCTGATGTCAAGGCGATCAGCGATAAGGCCATGGTCGAAATAAAGGATCTCGCAGAATTCCAGACTGCAGATGATCTTCTGCTCGCCGTCCTGGAACTGATCGACGAGGATTTGCCGCAGAATGGTAAGCGTACAGCGGTACACAGACCGAAACAATGATGGTGAACCCGAATCTGGCGAACAAGCTGCTGCAGGCGGGCAAAATACGAGTAGGCATGTGCATATGCCGAGTACGCCTGAAGACTGTGTAACGATCCTTTTTTTGTCCTTCGGGATATTTACGATATCTCTTGGGCTAGGTTCGGCACAACAAATTTATTTTGTGCCCCGGTGAAATTAGAACAAGTTTGATTTCAGTTGTTATTGCTTAATTGTATGTTTATTCAAATCGTTGGTGGGTTCGGTTGGATATGACGGTTTCTCGATGTTAGTTCTGGGCTTGGGCAGCGTTGGTGAGTCCCTCGTCGACCCTCCTCGTCTTCCTCTTGCTCCTACAGCCGTTGCTGGTTACCGTCTCGATCCGTATAGTGTACTTGATTTGCGCTACACACCTCTGCACCCTTTTCGCTGAGTTCGTTGAGTATGCTTTTGCTTTAAAGCTCTGGGATGAATCCGTAGCTGTTATCACGAAGCAGGATGTTCCTCAGAAATTGTACTCGTCAGGATATATAGATCCTGGAATTTCGGCAGTAGGATATATCCTCGTGCCTTCCACTGACCTGGGTACTCCTGGAGATTGCTTGGCTTCTCTCAAATTTACTCTCGCTTGGGTACGGTGTTTATTATCCTTATTTAAGACTTGTTGCTATCAAGTGGAACTGTACAGGTTACTCGTAAGGCCTGTATAGTTCTTCTTCTTCTGCTGCTCCTTGTGTTTCCTTGCTAAGTTTCTTAAGGTTACTCGTAAGGCCTTAATCACTGTTGCTTGATCACGTCTTGATGACTTGATGATGCTGCTTGATGGGCGTTGCCTTTATATAGGCAATTCCCACGGCCTCAGGAATATCTTGGTGTAGTACCGCTATACAGCTGGTACATTTCCATCGGCCCTCTGCTTTCACCCACGCATCCACTTGTTGCTATGCGTGGTGAAAGTTCCGTAAATCCTTTGCGCATATGTCCACTTTCTTTGTGGCTGAGCGCCCATTTATTCCCTTGTCCTTGTCTAGCTCCCTTGTATCTACGTGCTTCCATCACTTTCACGCATTGGCATCACCTTTCTATTGGCCGCCCTTCATATCCCGTTGACTCTCTCTGCTTTCTCTGCCAGCGCTGCCGTCGCCCGTCGCTCCCTTTGATCCACTCGTCATACAATTTCACCCATATTCGCTCAATATTGATATTTACATATATATATAATAATTGTATTAACTAAATTATCATTTGAACATAAATAGCCTGATTAATTTAATTATATTGTATTATTTAAATCCCCATGCAAATACACTTTCATATGCATCTTGCATCCATCAGATAGAGGGCTTCCCCATGGCCTCATCCTCCCCCTTCGGTTTGCATATTCCCCTCACACCTCCATAAACCATCATTGCTTCTCGCATCTTTGCTTTCCCCCCTACTCCCCGATTCACAAGCATAGCCCTCACTTGGTTTCGTTTCGGTACCAAGCGTCCCCCGCACCCGTCTTTCGGCTTGCTTGGCCCTCACTTTTGCTTTCTCTCGCTCCCGAAATTCTTTTGGTGCTCGCATTCTAACTGCTTTTGCTCTAATGAGCGTGACGTAGGCATCGCGCGGCCCATATTCTCTCATGCCGTCACTCACGCATAGTGTACGTGTGACGTGCGTGTATGTACGCTAATGCATGCATTTACATTTGCCTCTCCATGCTCTTAATTTATCTAATGAGGCCAATGCCCTATTTTTGCATGCAATCATGCCCTCAAGCCCGGTTTCATTTACTCTTATACAGCCACTAATACTCATTATGTTTCCCACGCATCTTCCCGCTTGTACGAAATCGCCAGCGGTTGCGTGGGGTTCGATCGGCCATGTTCGACCGGCCTCTTTCATTAGCTCTTATACGACCGAACTTATCGTATATGTTTCCCACGCATCTTCCCGCTTGTACGAAAATCGCCACGGTTGCGTGGGGTTCGATCGGCCATGTTCGGCTGGCCTTGTTTTATTTGATCATTTACATCCGATTTCACTCTTATACTTTAGTTGTGTCTTGGCTGCGTTTGTATGTGGCTGTTTGTATCTTATGTATTGTGGCTTTGTATCTTGTTTGTTGTAGCTTGTTTGTTGTGTGGGACATTATTCTTGTGTATATAATGTTCCTCACAACTGAGCCGAGACGGTGCTACAAGTGTCTGGACTTTGGGCACACAGCAGCTCGGTGCAGAAGCAAGCACGACGCATCCAAGCTATGCTTCAACTGCGGTAGCAAGGATCACGCTTCAAAGCAATGTGACCAGAAGGCAGCGTGCATACTTGCACACGACATAAGCGGAGCATTACGGCGCACAACACGCTCAGCAGAGCTTGCCCGTTGTTTGTAGAGGCTGCAGTAATAAGAAGGATTAAGTTCTACAGCTTAAACCACTGCAGGTCGGCACAGGACCTCTTAAAACAAACTGTTCGGGACCTGAAAGTAGATTTATCAATCTTGTGCGAGCCATATTCCCATATACAGGACCACAGCTGGACGCAAAACCACCGTTATGGCGCGGCAATTTGGAGCAACAGCAGGACACATCTGGAGAATCAGCACAGCGCGGACGGATATGTAAGGGCGAGGTACAATGGAGTATATGTCTACAG
>NW_025814219.1:0-70000 GCF_018902025.1 Drosophila willistoni
GCATTTGGATCTGCTGAGGATTGCCGTGTCATCGGCAAAAGTGGACGTTGTAAGTCCTAAGCTCGTTGGTAAGTCTGCAGTGTACAAGCAGGTAGAGCAATGGGCCGAGTACACTGCCTTGCGGTACACCAGCTTTGTTTCAAAATCAGCCGAGACGGAGCCATTACATCTTACAGCGAATTTCCTATTGTAAAGGTAAGATTCCATGAGTTTGTGGGTGTACTGTGGCAGTTTTTGCCGGATTTTGAACATCAGACCCTCCAGCCAAACTCTATCGAAAGCCTGGGCAACGTCGAGAAAGACAGCCGCACAGTATTCTTTTAGTTCGAATGCTGTTCGTATTTCGGATGTTATGCGATTGACTTGTTCAATTGTACCATGTTTTTCGCGGAAGCCGAACTGGTGTGAAGGGATTGTGTTCTCCGATGCCAGAAATGAGTTTAGTCGGATCTGCAGGACCTTTTCAAAAAGCTTCGAAAGACATGGCAGCAAACTAATTGGCCTATAGGATGATGGCTGGTTTTGTCCTTTCCCACTTTAGGAATCATGATGATAGTGGACTTTTTCCATGTTCTTGGGAAGTAGCCAATTTTTATTATAGCGTTGAACAGTTTGCAGATATATTGTATGGCGATGATAGGGAGTTCTAGGATCATTTTCGGTGTGATTAGGTCATGGCCAGGGGCTTTTTTCGGTTTTATGTGGTTTTTAATAACTGCAGTGATCTCGTCCGATTGGAGTTCCGAGTACTCACTATCCGTTAATGTGCTCGAAGGGGGAAGTACAGATGAGTTTGATGTTGGATTTGGCTGGAAAACCATTTTAAGATGTGTGGCAAATACGGATGCCCTCTCTTCGTCACTGCGGGCCCATCCACCGGTTGGACTCCTTATCGGTGAAATTGTCTCTGTAGGAGCGCTTAAAGTTGGGTGGGCTTTCCACAGAGGATGTTTAGTGCTGGTTGGACTGAGCTTTTCTATGTATTTCCTTTGAGCCCAGCTTTCCTCTTGTCTTAACGCCTTGGAGAGGTTGCGATTAGCATGCCTTAGGCGAAGTTTTGCTGCTGGTGAGCGAGTAATCTGCCATTCTCTTCTTAGACGTCGTTTTCCGTTACTAATTGTTCTATCCGCCGGTTCGTAGGCCTGTCAACAGGTTTGGTGTAAGAAGAGGCATGTGGAGTAGATACTCTTGCTGCAGCTCCCATCATCGACTCAAGTGCAGAGACGCACATATCAATGTCCTCTGCAGCATCCAGTTTCGGCGAACAGTCAATGTGGGCACTCATGTACATTTTAAATTGAAGCCAATTTGTTTTGTTGTTTGTAAGCTATAAGGGCGATCAAGTACTTGAGGTCTTGTTAATAGTGTGAATAGCACTGGAGAGTGATCGGAAGTTAAATCTAGCAGTGTATCCGCAGTGATCCGATTACGTGGAATCCTCTTGGTTACTGCGAAATCAATCAAGTCAGGCACTTTCTGTGGATCTGTGGGCCAATAAGTAGGCCTACCTGGTGAGACGCAATCCATCTTGTTGAGAGGGTTGACTTATTGTGTTGTACAACTGCTTGCCTTTAGGATTTACCAGGCGAGAACCCCAGTGCGTATGTTTGCTGCAATGAAGCGATCTCCGAGTGTGTTAAAGAAATCGGTAAATTCCTTTTTAGAGATTGAGAAGCGTGGTGGGCAGTACAGGGCAACCAATGTAGTGTTGCCGCAGCTGGTTTGGACGGTAATAGCAGTTGCTTGTTTCAAATCTGTTGAGGAACGAGTGTTTTATACGGTTTTTGATTAGGATACCCAGTCCCGCCATGAGCTTTTCCGTCTGGATGGTTTGTTGCGTAGAAGGTATATTTTGGTATTGAAAATTATTTTTTGATGTTAAATGTGTTTCCAAAATATTGGAATACCTTATTCAATAATAACATTATGCAACACTTCTAACGTGGTGATTTAACATAGAGATTATTTATCAAGTAACTACATCTGGTCCCACTAAATCTTTTTTTTTGATGAAAACCGTTTTTGTGTAAACAAGTGTGTGGTGTTGCAACGAAAATATAATCAAAGAAAATAAAAGACATCATAATATAAAACATAAAATAAACTACAGTATTCTTTATTGAATAGCTTTATCTAGTTTTCCAACAGGTTATGGGCCCAGTCCATGCCTATTTTTGAAGAAGTTTTATTATTTCAATATATTGTGAAATTCCAACTGTGCACTAAAAATTTTCTTTCTCTTTCTTTTTCGTGATATTTGTCCGTAAAGAAATGGAAAAGAATAAGTACAATTAAACCGTTCGATGGAGAAAAATATGGTGTGTGGAAGTTAGAATTAGGGAGTTGTTTGCCGAATTAGACGTTCTCAAAGTTGTTGATGAGCTAATGCCAAATGAAGTGGACGAAACTTGGAATAAGGCAGAAAGAAGTGCCAAAAAGCATATTAGTTCAACATTTGAGTGACTCTTTTTTACACTTCGCGGCAGACAATATTTCCGCACGTGGTCTTATGCAAAAATTAGATGCCATATATGAACTCTTTCCAGTCATTTCGTTAAATTTGATGATATTGTCAGTGAGATATTAGCGGCGGGTGGCAAGTTAGCCGAAATGGAAAGAGTTATGTACTTGCTGCATACGTTGCCTTCTACTTACGATGGTGTGATTACAGCAATAGAAACATTGTCCGATGAAACACTTTCACTTACCTTTGTAAAAAATAAATTATTAGACTATGAAACTAAACTAAGAAGTGATAGCAATGACACTAGCAAAAAGGTCATGAAGGCAGTTGTTAAATATAATCACATTCCAATATAAATCACGTGTTTAAAAATAGAGGCACAATACAAAGAAAAGGGTATTAAAGGAAAGCAAAAATTCAACATTAAATGCCACCATTGTGGTAGACTAGGGCACATAAAAAAGGATTGTTTTCATTTTAAAAGAATTAAAATAAAGAAAATAAAACTAATAAAGAAAACAATAACAATAACAATAAACAAGTTCAGTTGCAACATCCACAAATAACCACGGTTTGCTTTTATGATAAAAAATTTAAACCAAGTTGATAAACCAAAACAACTTGGTTTTATTATTGATTCGGGTGGCAACTGATCACCTAATCAATGATGAATCGCTGTTTAATGATTGCGTGGAATTGGAGCAACCAATAAAAATTGCTGTGGCGAAGGAAGGCCAATACATATTCGCTACAAAATGTGGAATCGTTCGATTATACAATGGCCACAACATCACCTTGGAGGATGTTTTATACTGCAAGGAGGCAGCAGAAAACTTGATGTCAGTGAAGCGTCTGCAAGAAGCCGGAATGTCAATCCATTTTGACCAAGACGGTGTGTCAATTAAGAAAAATGGCATCACTGTTGTTGAAAGTTCGGGTAAGTTCAACAACATACAAATACTAAAATTCCAAGCATACAGTATAAATGCGGGAAATAATAATTATCGATTATGGCATGAGAGATTAGGTCATGTTAGCAAAGCAAAACTATTGGAAATAAAGAATAATAATTTGTTTATTGATAGCAGTCTTCTAAATAATTTAAAAATTTCGGTTTGTTTGTTGTCCATTCAGACGTTTGCGGCCCAATTACACCAACAACAATAGACGATAAAATTACTTTGTGATTTTTGTAGAAAGTCTGACGTTTTCAATGCTTTCAAAGATTTTGCTGCAAAAAGTCACGCTCACTTTAATCTTAAAATTGTTAACTTGTATATTGACAACGGTAGATAATACCTGTCAAATGAAATGCGTGAGTTTTGTGTTAAAAATGGAATAAGCTATCATTTAACCGTGCCACATACACCTCAGTTGAATGGTGTCTCGGAAAGAATGATTAGAACCATTACAGAAAAAGCTCGCACCATAGTAAATGGAGCAAAATTAAACAAAAGTTTTTGGGGTGAAGCTGCACTCACTGCAACATATTTAATAAACAGAATTCCAAGCAGAGCACTTGGTGAAAATAAAATGACCCCATATGAAATGTGGCACAATAGGAAGCCAAATTTAAAATCTTTAAAAGTATTTGGGTCAACTGTCTATGTACATAATAAAGTAAAGAAAGGCAAATTTGATGAGAAATCATTTAAAGCCATTCTTGTAGGGTATGAACCAAATGGCTATAAATTATGGGATGTCGTGAAAGAAAAATTTTTTGTTGCTAGGGACGTTGTTGTCGATGAGACAAATATGGTTTATTCTAGAGCATCTAAGCCTGAAGAAGAAGTCCCGAATGAGAGTAGGGAAAGAAACTATGAAGAACTCTTATACGAAAGTAAGGAATGTAATCATCTGAATATCCGGAACGATAGTACGGAGTGTGTTAGAACAAAATTCCTGAATGAAAGTAAGGAATGTGATCATCTAAATATCCGGAACGATAGTACGGAATGCGTTAGATCAGAACTCCTATACGACAGTAAGGAATGTGATGAGCTTAATTTTTCGAATGAAAATAAAAAAAGGAAACATACTGATTTCTTGAATGAAAATAAAGAAATATATATCCCGAATGAGAGTACGGATTGTGAGAAAGATGATCAATCAAAAGATGGCGTGCAAAAGAATACTGATACTAAAATAACGCAAAGAAAAAGTGAAAGACTTAACGCCAAACCAAAAATATCTTATAGTGAAGATGATGAGAGTTTGAACAAATATATTTTAAATGCCCATATATTTTTCGATGAAATTCCAAGCTCATTTGATGAGATAAAATTTAGAGATGATAAATCTGCTTGGGAGGATGCAATAAAGACGGAGTTAAAGGCCCATGAAATTAATAACACTTGGACACTTACAAAAATGCCAGAAAACAAGAATATCGTTGGTAGTAGATGGGTATTTTCTATTAAACATAATGAATTAGGCAATACCAATAAAATATAAAGCTAGACTAGTTGCAAGAGGACTTACTCAAAAATATCAAGTTGATTATGAGGAGACTTTTGCACCTGTTGCTAGAATTGCTAGTTTTAGATGCATAATGGAACTAGCAGTTCAATATGATTTAATAGTGCATCAGATGGATGTTAAAACAGCATTCCTTAATGGTGTTTTAAATGAAGAAATATATATGCAGCCTCCTCAAGGTATATCATGCGATGCTGGAAATGCTTGTAAGTTAAATAAAGCGATTTACGGCCTTAAACAAGCAGCTCGATGCTGGTTTCAAGTGTTTGAGCAAGCATTAAAAGAATGTAGTTTTGTAAACTCTCCAGTAGATCGCTGCATTTATATCCTGGACAAAGGTGACGTAAATGATAAAATATATGTATTATTATATGTTGATGACGTAGTAATAGCAACAAGAGACTTAGAAAGAATGAATAATTTTAAAATTTTTTTAAGTACAAAATTCAAAATGACTTATTTGAATGAGATACGTCATTTTATTGGAATAAGGATAAAATGGATCAAGATATAATATATTTGAGTCAAGCTGCATATATAAAGAAAATTTTAAATAAATTGAACATGGACAACTGTAAATCAGTTAGTACCCCTTTGCCAAGTAAACTTAATTACGACCTGCTTAACTCAGATGAGGATTGCAAAGCCCCATGTCGTAATCTTATTGGATGTCTAATGTACATAATGCTTTGTACGCGTCCAGATTTACCTACAGCTGTTAATATCCTGAGTAGATATAGTAGTAAAATAATTCAGAATTATGGTAGTGTTTGAAAAGAGTTATTAGACATTGACATGAAACTTCATTATAAGAAAAATACATCATTTGAAAACACACTAGTTGTATTTGTAGACTCAGATTGGGGTGGAAATGAACTTGATAGGAAAAGTACAACGGGCTATTTATTTAAAATGTTTGATTCCAATCTAATTTAATAATCTAATACAAAAAAACAGAACTCAGTAGCAGCCTCGTCAACTGAAGCTGAGTACATGGCTCTTTTTGAAGCCGTAAGAGAGGCTCTATGGTTGAAATCTCTTCTTAGTAGTGTAAACATATAACTCAAAAGGCCCATTCAAATTTATGAAGATAACCAAGGCTGTATTAGTATAGCAAATAATCCCTTATGTCATAAAAGAGCCAAACATATTGATATAAAATATCATTTCTCTAGAGAACAGATAAAGAATAACGAAATTTGTATTGAGTATATATCGACAGATAATCAACTGGCGGACATCTTTACTAAGCCTCTACCTGCTGGACGATTTGCAGAATTACGAGATATGTTGGGACTACACATCGACTAGAATCAACAATTAATCTTTTTATGAATTGCTAAAGAAATCTAATTTGACTTAATGTTACTTTAAAAAAAAAACGCATACTGAATTGCTGGATTAATACCAAATTTTTGATTTGACTTAATGTAATTTTTAAGAAACAAACTGAATTGTTGAATTTAAACCAAATCTAATTTGACTTAATGTTACTTTTAAAAAAAAAAAAAACGCATACTGAATTGCTGGATTAATACCAAATTTTTGATTTGACTTAATGTAATTTTTAAGAAACAAACTGAATTGTTGAATTTAAACCAAATCCAATTTGACTTAATGTTACTTTAAAAACGCATACTGAATTGCTAAAATGGATACTCATACACTAAATTTATGTTATAACCCTATATTTTATGTATATTACAATGATCTGATCAGGTTTTCTCTGGGTTTCCCTGTATCCTTGCAGCAAATGCTGGATCATTCAATATTCCCCAGAATGCACACCAACCACGTCAGAATAAGAATTCAATATTTTTATATTTGTAAACTTAATGATAATGTTATTTTTGAGGGTGCCTATTGGAATACCCCTATTTCAATAATAACATTATGCAACACTTCTAACGTGGTGATTTAACATAGAGATTATTTATCAAGTAACTACATCTGGTCCCACTAAATCTTTTCTTTTTGGTGAAAACCGTTTTTGTGTAAACAAGTGGTGTGGTGTTGCAACGAAAATATAATCAAAGAAAATAAAAGACATCATAATATAAAACATAAAATAAACTACAGTATTCTTTATTGAATAGCTTTATCTAGTTTTCCAACACGAAATCAGCAAAACGTCGATTTCACTTGAGTCTAGGAATAGTTGCAGTTCATTTTTGTGCTTGGAGATGCCGTTAGCACTCCAAAGACATAGACGTAGGGAAGCCATTATTTATTCTCGATAAGCTTCTGGATAAGCATGTTTTGATTCCGCATCAGTTCGTGCATACAGTTTTGCATGAACGTCATAAAAGTGGTCATGTTTTAATTGAGTGAGATCAATAGGGCCTCTAAACCACTTGGAGTTTGCTGGCCAAGCTCTGGTGCGCTAGGTTGCGGATTCTGTAGATGGTGGAGAGACGGGGTCTCTTTCGCGGGCTCCGTCTGTCCAGTTCAGAGCACACTAGCGAAGGATACACTAGGACTGGTTGTAGCAGTCATGTTGGATGATCTAACAGCCTTGGCGAAGAAAACCTCCGGTGTAGTTTTAGAGGCGTTGAAGGTGATTTTTGGTCCAGCTGGGGGTTTGCGCCCGTTTAGGTGTGATTTAAGATCCTTGAAGACAGGACATCCTTTGTAGTTGGCCGTGTGGTTCCCTCCACAGTTGCTGCATAGTCTTAGTGCGACGTTGTTTCTGTCCTTGGTCCAAATGCCATCTTCATGATGTTCGCCGCAGCCAACACACACTGATCTAAGATTGCAATTGTTAGAGGTGTGGTTCTATTCCTGGCAGTTTTTACACTGCGGTGGTTGGCGTCTCTTATGGGGCTCCTCTACGGTGATTCTTCTGTGCAATAGAAGCTGTAGGTTGTAGATCGGGTGCACTTCATTTGGCTTCGACCGCTTTGCATCAGGTTGGAGCTCGATTTTAAAGAGCGGCTGTGCGACTTTGTTCCTGTTGATGATGTTGACAACGGACTTGACCGCAAACCCTTTTTCGACCAGCGCGTCTGCTATTTCTAGAGTAGGGACCGATGGCTCCCCTTTAACACAACCTGGAGACCTTTACTGCTTTTTAGTTGGTAGGTATAGAAGTTGATGTTAGCATTACGGAGGTACTTTTCGATGATGCGGAAATTGTCCTCAGTTTGGGTTTGACATTTAATTTCTTTAATGTTACCCCTATTGAATGGGGTTATAAGAAAGTTATTTGCCCCTACTGTTTCTACTAGCTTCGAAATCAGGGCGCTGCAGTTGGCTTCACGGATGTATAAAGGGGGTGGTCTAGCCGATTTAACTTTATCTACAGCGCCGGCTTGATCGTCTTGCTGATCGGCAAGAATTTTAAAACGATTCCCGCTAAGGGGTGCTACTCGTTCATTTGGTTTGGTTATTTTCGGCGTATTGCGGGCTTAGCTTTCGCTAAGTTATTTTAATATATCTATCCATTCCAGTTTGGACAGAAGTCGTTGGGTTTACTATTGTAGCTGACTCTGGGCGACTTGTCGTTGTCGGCTTGAGGCAGGTCAATACTTCGGCAGACGTTGCAGTAGTTGCTGTCAACGAGCTGACGGTGCTGGTTGGTGCAATCGGTGACCCAGTTATCGATATTGATGGAGAAGCACACTGCTCTCTCCACGGTAAGTTGCTGTTGATTGCTGAGTGGCTGGCACTTTCGGTGTTATTGCTTACGTTAGCATTCAGTGGGGTCGGCGACACCACCGAAAAGTACGCGTTGTTGCGTTGGACCGAGAGTCGACGCTCACGTTGTTGTTGTACAATTAGTTCTTGTAGCTGTTGCTGGTGGGGATCGAGAGAGCTGGGCCCGAATTGGTGGACATGGCTTTTGTAAAAATTACCGCTTTGTTGTTACAACTTAGTATTTATTGCTATTAGAGCAATCTAATAGCAATATGATGGTAAATAGGCGTCTCTGAGGCGACTGAGAGCCCTACACAAGTTTTTGCAAACGCAGTCTTTTTTTTTTTTACACTCAATTTTTGCGCAGTGCATAATAAAACACGTCTGTACACGGCGGCAGTTGAATTACTCTGAAATCCTGACGTGATGGGCAAAAACTAAGTACAGGGCCGTGATCAGCACCCCCAAATTACTATAAAAGACCTATTGAACTTAAAACACTTTCATGGCCTCGAAAATGTCGGCCTGTGTTATTCTACGACATAAACAACGTTTTATACTGGACAATAGTAGACAGTTTTTTATAACTCTCCTCAAAGTTGAGATTATTTAAAAAAATAATTTTTTTGAGAAAGGCTTAGAACTACACAAATATAAAGACACTCACGTTCTATTTCTACGACACAAATTTACCAGCACAAAGTACAAACCCAAATTGTTCAAAGCCATTTTAAATTATTTTAATATTGTTATGTATGTGACCCATCTCTAAGAAGCTGTTATCGTCGGATTGTTAAAAGGTCTGTTAACAGCTGCACTTCTCAGTCGTTCTACTAATTGCTTCGGAACAACATCGGACTCCCCTGCTACAACTACGAGGGACTTCTACTACTGCAACTACCAGTACAGCTACAAGGGATTACTACTACAACTACGAGGGATTGCTACTACCGCGACTACTACTACAGCTACGAGGTACTTCTACTACTGGACTTCTACTTCTACTACTATAACTACAACTACTACATATCCCAGATTTCTACTGTACAATTATCTATTAATAAACTATACATATATACATAAGTTTGCACAAACACAAAATTGGCGACGAGGATGGGATAATTCGTCAAACTTATATATGTATATGTCGTGTACAGTTACAATCGACCAAGCGAAAGCGAACAAAGAGACGCCAAAAACCGCATGCGTGCTGGCGCCAAGTTTATTGGAATAAAGAAACGGTACTTTTCCAACGCGCGCATTTGCAGACAGACGCGCTACGACTACTGCAATTTGAATTGATGCTCAAACACACACACATACGATCGAATTCAACTACTAATGTCTGATTTGGAATCACATGAGGAAAAGCCCACCAAAGTGAATATTGCTACAGAACGCAAAACAACAAATAAATCAGTGATAATGTCAGGAGTGGGTCAGTTAGAACCATTTGATTTAAATCACCCAAAGAAATGGACAACTTACAAGCAGCGTTTTGAGCTGTATCTTCTGGCCAATGACGTTACGGAGGAAGCACGGAAGAAGGCTGCATTGCTTACGCTGGCTGGCGCTCCACTGTTCGAGCTTCTAACGTCATTGGCATCCCCTACTCAGGTGAGTGATTTGAGTTTATCGGAAATATATGAAATACTCAACCAACATTTGTCTCCATGTCAATCGGAAATTGCGGCCTACTACCAATTTCACAAGCGAGACCAACTAATTGATGAATCGGTTGCGAACTACATGGCTGCACTTAGGACTCTCGCTGTCGACTGCAAATTCGCAGCTGCGTTGGATCGCATGTTGCGCGATCGCTTCGTATGTGGAATGAAGGATGAGGGTCTTCAGAAAAGTCTTCTAGCAGAGGCAGATTTAACGATTCAACGCGCGATGGAACGCGCCACATCTAGTGAGGCCGCTGCTCACAGCGCTTGGGCCATGCGAAATACAGCTGAGAGCACTGAGTCGATTCACGAAGTGCAGACTAACGCGATCCGTCCAAGCCGACCGAATCAGCACCACCAGCCATGCGATGGTTGCGGGGGTGCTCACTTGCGGAAACTGTGCCCACATCGGAACACTGTGGCATGGCCTGTCACCGAGCAGGCCATCTTCAACGAGTCTGCAGGGCTGTAAGAGACCCGGGTCGTAAAGCATTCAACACATCGAGTGGCCATGACTCCTACCGAGGACCACACAAGCAAAAGCCGAATGAAGAATACAGTGTCCACAGCATACTACCGTTGATTTGCCCAAAGGAAATCGTTACAATAATTATAAATAAACGAAAATGCCAATTCGAAGTGGATTCGGGGTCTGCGATCACAATGATAGACGAAGCTACGTTTCGTTATATCTGGCCAACGGATAGACCGAATATCCAAGATTGTGCTCTAGAGTTTACGGATTACCAGAAAAACCGAATTCCAGTTATTGGCATCGTGGATACATCTGTCCAGTACGATAATAAATACATTCCGAATCTTCCACTGGTTGTTACATCAAGCGGTGGATCGAATTTACTTGGACGCAACTGGTTTATGCCCTTAGGCATCAGCATAGAAGGAATACATGCCATTAACGCTAAACTTAGCATCGAGGCAACTCTGGCGAAGTATAAGGATCTGTTTTCGTCTGAATTAGGCCGTTTTCGGGGGCCACCTGTGTCATTACAAATCAATACTGATGCAACACCAGTCCGACTGCCAGCAAGACGCATTCCATTTGCAATTCAAGAATTATATGAAGAAGAATTAGACCGTCTGTGCTCCCAAGGAATCCTAGTACCCATTGAATACTCCGACTGGGCGACTCCTACAGTGCCAGTAATTAAAAAGGATGGTACTATTCGCATATGTGGCGACTACAAGTCTACAATTAATAAAGTGATTAAGCAACACGGCCATCAAATTCCTCCAATGAATTCATTATTAGCATCCGTTGAAGGAGGATCCATATTTGCGAAAATCGACTTGGCTCAGGCGTACCAACAACTAGTGGTAGATGAGCAGTCTGCATTGATGCAAACCATATGTACACACAAAGGTTATTTCAAAGTAACCAGACTACAATTTGGAATTTCTTCAGCCCCGGGCATATTTCAGAGCTGCATCGAACGTAAATTGCAGAACGTTTCTGGTGTTTTACCCTACTTCGATGACATAATTGTTATGGGAAAATCCGAGGAAGAGCTAGCGGTGCGTCTTAATGAGGTGCTTTCAAGATTTGATAAGGCCGGACTACGCCTACGCAGAGACAAGTGTCAATTTGGAGTTCCGTCAGTAGAATTTTTGGGATTTAAAATCGATGCACTGGGTATAAGACCGTGTGCCAGTAAGGTCGAAGCTATCAAGTGCGCTCCGGCTCCAAAAGATAAGAAACAATTACAAGCATTCTTGGGACTCATCAATTTTTACCACGCATTCCTGCCACATAAGGCAACCGTTGCAGAACCGCTTCACCGTCTACTGGATAAAAATGCGCCATGGGTGTGGGCCCATAAACACCAAGATGCCTTCATGAATCTAAAAAATCTTGTAACTTCACAAAATGTGCTAATGCATTTCGATGGCAAATTGCCAGTATTGTTAACGTGCGATGCATCTCCGTACGGAATCGGAGCGGTGCTGAGCCACAAACTTCAGGATGGATCAGAGAAGCCTATTGCCTTTTATTCTAGAACTCTCTCCAAGACAGAAAGAAACTACTCGCAAATCGACAGAGAAGCCGTTGGGCTTATATCAGGCGTTAAAAAATTTCACAATTATCTATATGGCCGTTCTTTTACTCTCGTCACAGATCATCGCCCATTGCTCGGAATATTTACAACGGCCAAGGCAACTCCAAATGTAATTTCCACACAGATGCTTCGAAGAGCAATATTCTTGAATGCCTATGACTTTACACTAATTCATAGACCGGGATCAAAAATGGGCAACGCCGACTTCTTAAGCCGATGCCCATTACCACAACAAGGCGAAGGCAACACTACAGAAGAAGTGTTAATGATTGAATGGGCTGGAACACCACTTGTCAGCGCTCAATCTCTAGCATTACAGACTAAGAAGGACGCGCATTTATCAAAGGTTCTGAACTGGGTGTTAAGGGGATGGCCCAATGGAAAAGTTGATCGTTCAGATCAGCTCTACTCGTATTTTTCTCGCCGACATGAGCTTTCAGCAAACAAAGGAATTCTTGTATGGGGCAACCGGGCTGTGATTCCAGAACCATCTAGACCGGCTTTACTTCAAGCGTTGCATGCTTCACACCCGGGGATTGTAAAAATGAAAGCCATGGCTCGAAGCTACTTTTGGTGGCCTAATATTGATGCTGAAATAGAGCTACTTGTGAAACGTTGCAATCCCTGTCAGCAAAACCGAAACGAACAGCCTCATACAACTACACATCATTGGGAATCTGCCAGACAACCTTGGTCACGCCTTCATATAGATTTCGCTGGCCCCTTTAATGGGAATACCTTTTTACTAGTCGTGGATTCATTTTCGAAATGGCTAGAAGTCTCTGTTGTGAAATCTACATCATCTGCTATTAAATTCTTGAGACAGCTTTTTGCAACGCACGGATTACCGGACGAAATAGTGTCAGATAATGGCACTGCATTCACGTCTGAAGAATTCAGGATCTTTATGAAAAACAACGTGATTCGACACATTCGGTCGGCTCCATTTCATGCTGCCACAAATGGGCAAGCCGAGCGCATGGTACAAAGTACCAAGAATTACCTGAAAAAGTTTGATAGAAATCTTAACATAGATCTCGCACTGGCGCGGTATCTGTTTAGCCAACATACTACCCCTCACTCCACGACAAATCGTACCCCTGCAGAACTACTATGTAATCGAGAGCTTAAGTCATATTTCGACAAAATTCAACCCAAGGAAATAACATACGGAAAGGTCTGCGACCTAACAAATGATAAGCAGTTTTCTATTGGTGCTCCGGTTTGGGTCCGTAACTACGCCCCCGGTCCAAAGTGGATAGAAGGCGAAATTGTGGACCAGACAGGCCCCATTTCATACAACGTTCGTTTACATGATCGCCGCATTATTAAACGTCACTTCGACCAACTTCGCCATTGGGTTCCGCCTGTCGAAAGTACTCAAGACACGGAATCAATCGAACAACCTGCTGAGGATGCAGTCTCGATATCTGATGATATACCCGACTGTCCTGAATTGTCTGAACCGGCACCATTGTCCCCAGCTCCAGTGACTCCTCGCAGATCGAGTCGGAAAAGACAACCCCCGGAATTCTTTAACCCATCTGGGTGTTAAGGGGTGTTATGTATGTGACCCATCTTTAAGAAGCTGTTATCGTCGGACTGTTAAAAGGTCTGTTAACAGCTGCACTTCTCAGTCGTTCTACTAATTGCTTCGGAACAACATCGGACTCCCCTGCTACAACTACGAGGGACTTCTACTACTGCAACTACCACTACAGCTACAAGGGATTACTACTACAACTACGAGGGATTGCTACTACCGCGACTACTACTACAGCTACGAGGGACTTCTACTACTGGACTTCTACTTCTACTACTATAACTACAACTACTACATATCCCAGATTTCTACTGTACAATTATCTATTAATAAACTATATATACATAAGTTTGCACAAACACAAAAAATATCATCTTGTATTCGAAAAATATATTCACTCAAACTTTGTGCACAACATACCCTTAAGGTCAAAAATGTTGCTTTGGCAAAAGCACGTGTTATCTCCTGAGTGTATTTCGCGAGTGTTGGACAATATTAAAAAAAAACGCAGTATGCAACAGTGTGCTTTAGTCTTTTATTTAAAAATCGGTATCAAAAATTTATCGATCTTATGAAATTTTAAAAATTGACTTAAGTGTTTAAAAAACGGCTCAGCGCCCCTTAGTGCAGACGCACTGTGTATGCTGGACCCATGGTGCCTTGTGCGCTATTTGGTGCCTTAGTGAGGTATTCCGCGGTTAAGAGTACGTTGGTCGCCAGGAGGCACCTCTGCTCTTGCCAGAGTGTCATGCTCTTATGATGCCTGCCGGTATACCGTACAGTGTCCACTGTGGCACTGCAGGTGCTTGCTGGAGCCCCCCGGTTGGACTTGGTTGCCAGGCAACTGGCGATTAGGTACAAGGTGAAGCATTCCCACCCGTTGGAGGAAGGCGATTGGCTGTTCGGTCTGGACGTAGCAAATCTGGATCGGAAGCAGATGAAGGCGATGCTGGACGAACGTATGTGCTGCGAGTGGCAACGCAGGTGGGATGACGATGAGTGCGGTCGACCGACTCATGAGTTTATCCCGGACGCATGCTTCGTCTTCAGCCGGAAGGACTTTGGTTTTGGACTTCACGCTGGATTCTTGCTGTCTGGCCATGGATCGCGCAATGCATTTCTGTATGAGAGAAGTCTGAGTAGGACGGCCACATGTCAATGTGGTGCGCAGTGCGAAGACTGGCAGCACGTGCTAGTGGCTAATGACCTTGATCGACTTGGTGTTAGAAGGGAGGATACCCGTTGGGACTTTTCCCGGGTCCTGGACAAACCGGAGCAGCTCCACATGTTGGAATTGTTTGCGAAAGCTGCATTTAAAAGGCGGCGACGAATGACACAGGTTCAACCAGTCCCGGGGTCGGACGGGCCAAAACTGGTAGCAGTACCTCACACACACTGCAAAGCCATACCAGAGTGCTTTAATGTGGCAGATGAACCCCCATCGGGGTGACTCGGGGATGATCCATTCCTTGTTCAGGTGAACAAAAATGGCTAGTAGTCTCTGACTGCGAACTGCCCGCCAAAGGTGCAATCTGGTAGACGAACCCCATGAGGGGGAAGTTGAGTATGATCCATTCCCTGTTCGTGTTGAACAAAAATGGCTAGTAGTTTCGACTGCGGTTGAAATAAAATGGCTAGTAGTTTCGACTGCGGAGTCGAGGACGATCCATTCGGTGTTGTCGAGGACACATATGGCTAGTAGTTTCGACTGCGAACAGCCAATCGAAGCTGTGATTCGGTACTACGGGATGGGCTAGTGGCCCAAGGCTAGCCCCCTTGTGGGAGATTGTAGTGACTGTGGTTTGATACCCAAATGCGGGGAGAGTCATTGGGCTCAGCGTGGAGTTGCGTTACACAACCGGGTGCTGTACCCATAGACTAGCAGAGGTTTTAGATGGGCCTCGCTCCTTACCCAGGGGGAATGTCATGTACGACAGCATGGCATTCTAAAGGCACTGACGAGATGCTGCAAAAGCAGTATGTGCCCTAATTCGTTTGAGAAGAAGTGAAATATGCAACACAGGTATTTAGCCAAACAGTTGCTTCTGCATTCAAGACGCTAATATAAAATGGCACTTTTCATGACTGCCAAGATGTGGCAATCGCGACATGTAAATTTATTAAGAAAATTAATAAGTTGTTTGATTGTTTAAATAGCAATAATTTAACCCCTTCAAATCAGCCATTCAAAAAGAAAGTGACATTGAAAAATGCATAATTGAAATGAAAAACTACTTGAAGAAGTGTCAATATCCAAAAAAATAGTTTTATATGGATGGAATAATTTTATCAATAAATTCAGTATTAATGCTTTTGCAAGATATTTGGAGTCAAGCAGAATGTGTAAATTTTCTATTATTGTCACGGTTTATCAAGATGCTCTCGAGCACCTATTTTACTTAACAGGAAGTAGAGGTGGTACCAACAACAATCCAATACTTTTTGAATTCAACGCGCTAATTTCGAAAATGTTGTCAGTCAAGAAACAAAGCATGAACTGGCAATTGACAATGTAAACAACGAAGATCGGGCGTGTTATGTTAACATCAGTTTTGACCTATACGACGATGATGTGGAAGGTACCGAGGCTGCTGAAATACGATATTTTACGGGATTCGTGATACATAAGTCACAACAAAATTTTAATTGCAAAGAACTTGTGAAAAAAGATATTTTCCTCTACGACCAATCCGAGTTTTTTATATTTTTATATATACTCAAAGACCCACAAGATAATTTTTATACCCTTGCAAAGGTTATTATAAAATTGGTCAGATGTTTGTAAAGCACAGTCTCCTTCTGTTTTCGACCCCATAAAGTATTGTGAGGAACATTATATAGACAAGAATAATGTCCCACACAACAAACAAGCTACAACAAACAAGATACAAAGCCACAACAAACAAGATACAACAAACAGCCAGATACAAACGCAGCCAAGACACAAACTAAAGTATAAGAATAGAATTGGCGGTATAAGAGTGAAATCGGCTGTAAATGATCAAATGAAACAAGGCCGGCCGAACATGGCCGATCGAACCCCACGCAACCGCTGGCGATTTCGTACAAGCGGGAAGATGCGTGGGAGACATAATACGATAAGTTCGGTCGTATAAGAGCCAATGAAAGAGGCCGGTCGAACATGGCCGATCGAACCCCACGCAACCGCTGGCGATTTCGTACAAGCAGGAAGATGCGTGGGAAACATAATACGATAAGTTCGGTCGTATAAGAGCCAATGAGAGAGGCCGGTCGAACATGGCCGATCGAACCCCACGCAACCGCTGGCGATTTCGTAGAAGCTGGAAGATGCGTGGGAGGCATAATGAATATTAGTGGCTGTATAAGAGTAAATGAAACCGGGCTTGAGGGCATAATTGCATGCAAAAAGAGGGCATTGGCCTCATTAGATAAATTAAGAGCATGGAGAGGCAAATGTAAATGCATGCATTAGCGTACATACACGCACGTCACACGTACACTATGCGTGAGTGACGGCATGGGAGAATACTGGTGGCCAATGGGTCGCGCGATGCCTACGTCACGCTCAGGAGAGCGAAAGCAGTTAGAATGCGAGCACCAAAAGAATTTCGGGAGCGAGAGAAAACAAAAGTGAAGGCCAAGCAAGCCCGAAAGACGGGTGCGGGGGACGGTACCGAAACGACCATTTGCATGGGGAATTAAATAATGCAATATATTAAATTAATCAGGCTAATTATGTTTAAACGATAATTTAGTTAATACAATTAGTATATATGTATGTAAATATCAATATTGAGCAAATATGGGTGAAATTGGGTATGACGAGTGAATCAAAGGGAGCGACGGGCGACGGCAGCGCTGGCAGAGAAAGCAGAGAGAGTCAACGGGATATGAAGGGCGGCCAATAGAAAGGCGTCGCCAATGTGTGAAAGTGATGGAAGCACGTAGATACAAGGGAGCTAGACAAGGACAAGGGAATAAATGGGCGCTCAGCCACAAAGAAAGTGGACATATGCGCAAAGGATTTACGGGACTTTCACCACGCATAGCAACAAGTGGATGCGTGGGTGAAAGCAGAGGGCCGATGGAAATGTACCAGCTGTATAGCGGTACTACACCAAGATATTCCTGAGGCCGTGGGAACTGCCTATATAAAGGCAACGCCCATCAAGCAAAGGATCAAGTCATCAAGTCGTGATCAAGTAACAAGTAATTAAGGCCTTACGAGTAACCTTAAGAAACTTATCAGGGAAACACAAGGAGCAACAGGAGAACTAAGAACTATACAGGCCTTACGAGTAACCTGTACAGTTTCATCTGATAGTAACAAGTCCTTAAATAAGGATAACAAGCACCGTACATTGGAGAGAAGCCAAACAATCTCCAGGAGTATCCAAAGTCAGTGGTAGGCGCGAGGATATATCCTACTGCCGAAATTCCAGGATCTATATATCCTGACGAGTACCAATTTCTGAGGAACATCCTGCTTCGTGACAACAGCTACGGGATTCGTCCCAACGCCTTAAAGCAAAAGCATTCCCAACGAACCTAGCGAAAAGGGTGCAGAGGTGTGTAGCGCAAATCAAGCACACTATACAGATCGAGACAGTAACCAGCAACGGCTACAGAAGCAAGAAGAAGACAAGAAAGGACGACGAGGGATTCGAAGTGACTCACCAACGCTGTCCAAGCCCAGAACTACCATCGAGAAACCGTCATATCCAACCGAGTCCAATAACGATTTGAATAAACATACAATTAAGCATTAGCAAACGAAATCAAACGTGTTTTAATTTCACCGGGGCACAAAATAAATTTGTTGTGCCGAACCTAGCCCAAGAGATATTGTAAATATCCCGAAGGACGAAAAAGGATCGTTACAGTATATATATTCTTGATCAGCATGAGAAGCCGAGTCGATATAGCTATGTGCGTCTGTCCGTCCGTCGGTGCGTATGCGTTTTACTCAGCCATCTTAACAGCTATCGGATTTTTTGGGGTCTTTTTATTACGCGGGTTAGATAAAGTATGAAAATTGTCAGGATCGGACCACTATATCATATAGCTCTAGAAGAAAAATATTTAAGTATCCCCATTAAATTTACTAATATGATAGTATTGGATATAAAATCGGATAAATAGAACAGAAGTTACAGTCAATATAAATTGGTTCAAGCTGCCGGCAGCGCTGCTTGCTGCCTACTACGTCATCATTGAATCAACAGAGCACACGCATACACACACAGACGCAACGCTACATGAAGTGTATGTGTATGCGTGCCGTGCTTTGCTTAGGGAATGATGGAAAAAGAAGAAAAATTGGAGTAAAAAGAGTAATAATGTTTTGTTTGTGTGTTCATGAATTGAGTTGCAGGGAAAGAAAGTTCAAAATGTAAAAATATTATTGCCAAGGGCTGCAAGGGTATATAAACTTCGGCATATCCGAAGTTAACTTCTTTGAAATTTTATTTTTATAACAAATAAAAAAATAGACAAAAAATTTTTTTCGACGATTTCGAGCTGGGAATCGAACCAGGGACAATTCTGATCCGCCAAGCGAACACTATATCGGCACAGCCACCGGGATACATACGAAGTTGATGCCAATATTTATTGATATTCCTTCCACAGGGGAATATCCTATTCGCATTGTCGCTGTTTTGTCGAAAATTAAAAACTTTGGTCGAGCGAGCTATTGAAATGCGATGTTGTACAACTTCACGTCACACACACACTACGAAGCCTGAGCATGTACCGACGAGTGTACACATACATAGACAGAACGAAATCACAAGCGACATAGGCCTGCCTTCGTCGTTCTGTATTCCGTACTTGACTAAATTATTTTCGTAGCTGCTTGGCCCTCTCTCCACTTTACGCTCTCATTTGAGTACGAACGTTCGGGTTTTCCCGAAGTTCTCTGGGGGTCCATTACTAGGCTAGCGTTTGTAATCAAAAAATCATGCGTTTGTCCCATCTACATATGTGTTGTATGCAGTGCTGCCAACATTTCGTTGCATCAAAACGCTAAATCAGCTTTTGAAAAAAGCTAGAAATAGCTAGAAATATTTCTTCGTAGCCAAAAAAAAAAAATATTTATTTATTTTTGGTTTATTTCAATATTTTGGATGATTTCATCAATGACTTTATCTTCATCATCTTAGTTTATGAAGGTTTCATTGGTCCCTATCTTTCTCTAACATGATGCTGGTAATTTGTAATCGTGGCAGCATTTTTCTTGTAATTAACAATTTTGTAAAATATTAGCTTTACAAAAGTTTTTCCTTATATGTAAAATGACGTTCAAAGTTGTATTAGCCGTACCTATTTCTTTGCTTCGTTTTGACAATATTCATTTGACTAATGTCAGTATTTGCAATAGCATTTGCCCGCATCAGCTGCATTTAAAGTCAGCCAATCTTTAAATGCAGTGTCTTTACTACGCGGTTTTTGATTGTAAATTTTTCGCATTTTCAACTTTTGCTCGCGGTTTAAAAATTGGGAAACATTTAGTAAACTTCACAGAAAAAGATAAAACTGAATACTCGTTTTGCTTATCGACACACATTTGAAAATGTGGCATCATAGAGCATAAAAATACACGAAGTTACTAAATGTTTCAAAATATAAAGTAAAGCTAGTTTTTCTTGAAAAACAGCTATAATTTCCGCTAGCCGCTATATGCAATATGTCTTGCGTTAAGCTTATTGTTAGATTGGTAATTTTATGGGTAATATTGATGTGTATTCGCTTCAAAGTTAGTCACTTGATTAATTTTAGTAAGACTTACCAACGCAGGGGCATTGATGGCGCTCTTCAGCAGAAAGCACTTAGACACCTTACAGCATTTGAGCAAAGGAAAATTTGGTAATAATCAAATGATTAATAAAAATCTAGCATGCTTCCGTAATTTTAAGTCCGAATTGAATGCTAGGGATGATTTGGATAAAGATTCATTTATTGAAGCATGTAAAATGTTAAAAAATGGGTTTTTCTACATAAAACATTTATCTACAAAATTGAAGGGATTTTTATGGATTGTTTATCGTATACGGTTTTTCCAAGAAAACTACATACGTTACACATAGACGCTACAGTATGTTCGATAAGACCCCTAGTAGTAGCCAAAAAGAGGATATTTCTTTATTCTATAGTAGCACAAATTCCATACATGTCTGTAACGTATGGAATGGCACATGCCGTTCCTTCTAATCACTCAGCTTATGACACAGGCCGCTTTTTGACTGATTTAAATATCTCCGTTAAAGGAAACAAATTATACACGCCAATCCGCAAACGCATCACAACCGATAGTCTCACAGAGTACAGCGATATGTGATATTAAATCTTATATATCGAAAGCATATAGTATATCACGAATAGGGTTTCAACATTTGGTAACAATTCTTGTGTTCCGCAATTCAAATGAAATGGTTCGCAATTCCATCAAATATTTTAAAAATGAACGTGCACATTATGTTGATTTATCTGACCAAGAAAGTAGGGTTGTTAGGAAACAAATAAACATCGAGGAAAGCCACAAAACTGTTGCTGGCAACAGCAGGTTGAGAAAATGTTTCACAGATATTATGAATAATGTCATGAACATGAGGATAATATTTAATATAATTCCAATATGGCACCGGTTACTTTAAGAAAATATGTTATAAAACGAGCATTAGTAATGATAAACAAGGGATGAAGCTGGGAAGATTTATTCGAAAAATTAATGATCTTTCGATTTTACATTTTGCAATGTAAAACTCTATAGAGCATGTAAGTTAACTCATATTACTTTGATATGCTTACGATATGCTGAAATGTGAGCACAAGCCATTTAATACGTTGCTATGTGGGAACATGCCAAATGCATGTTTGGGCAGTTGGCATTATTGATAGTATATTGTATGCCGCTACCACTTTTTTGGGCGCTTGCTGACTATTTCTAACTGGCTCATATTATTCTTATTCGGAGGGAGGAACATGGAACACAATCATATCGCAACACAACATTGACTCGTATTAATTAATTTTATAAATGATTAATAAATTGAATTCATCGAACCTGAACTTATTAACTGGCGCCCAAGTAAATCAACCCAATACTTCAACCAGATTCATGTAAGTGAGTTGGAATATTAGAAGTTTTTGTTAATAAAAAAAAAAAAAAATGTGTATGATACATTAGAAACATACAATGAATGTTAATTTAAAAAAAATGTGAAACATTAGAAACATATAATGAAATCAACGAGAGGGTAAGCAATTAATGCACAACTTGTTGTTGTTTTTTTTGAGAAAACGTTAAATTTGTTTTTTCTGATTCTCTTTTGCGCTATGTTTTCTGCTGTGTTTTGTTCACTTTCGAACGTGCCGGAGTCTTAAATAAGAATCGAAATTTAAAATACAAATCAAAATTTAAGTGATTTTGAGTGACTGTGTGTTAATGAATATCATTGGAAATCTAGAGTGCTGTAGTGAAGACCTTGAGTTGCAGGATTTGATTAAAGATATTGAGAGCTTAAAAGTAACCCAGACTATTTGTCAGTCCGCAGATTTTGCGTTAACAATGAGTGAGGAAACGGTCCGAGCGGTCATTCACGGTGCGTTGGAGCATCAGGCAGCTGTTTTATCTGCACAGTTTGAAAGTAAACTAAACGCCCTAAGAGAGGAAATAGATTTGCTAAAGGTTAGTGCTCCACAAATCAAACAGTATAGAAAAATAATAATAGACCTGGAAAAGCAGTGTGATGAGCTGTTTGATATTGTTAAATCTCTGCCCGAGTTTAACGGATGCCAAGAAGAATATGTGGCTTGGCGGCAGGCCGGTAGCAATTATTAGAAACAAAATAAGAGGGGCGGCAAACCACACCCTCGCTTCATTTAATACAGTCTTTAATTTCAGAGCAATAATAGCGAGACTTGACTTTACTTACGCTGACCAGACACCAAGGGAAGTCATTCAGAATAAGCTTGCCACTGTCCGGCAAGGCGATCGTACCTTGCTATAATATTACGATGAGGTAGAAAGAACGTTGGCTCTTTTAACAAATAAGATAAATAACAAATAACAAATAAGAATATAATGAGCAATGAGGAAGCCGCAGCGGCGATCCTAAATCAAAGGGCTAGGGAAGAAGCATTAGAAGCTTTTATATAGGGCCTAAAAAAGTCTTTAAGATTAGCCGTGTTTCCTTCTCGGCCAAAGGACTTACCAACAGCTTTAGCCTTGGCGCAGGCCGCCGAGACTAGCGAGGATAGAAGCGTGCTCGCTGCCAATTACGCGAAAACCATGGGAGATAAGAACCAAAAATTTTCAACTCAAAAATCCCAAGACAACCGTCAGTCCGATTTTTGGTCTAGTAAGTCCCAAAGTGCCCATCAGGGGAATAGTCCACACTATCAGAATAGGAAGCCCCAACAAAATAGATCCGCCAAACAAAGGTTGTATAATAAAGAAACCACACACCAGGCCCCAGAACCAATGGATATCGATCCATCCTCGTCCAGGCTAAGGCAACCGACAGCCTATCGGAGTCGGGCGGACTCCTCCAGATCTGGATATCAAAGCGGAAAGCTGAAAAACTCGTCCGAACGCATTTCGGGTCAAGGGGCGCAAAGGATCAATAATTTGATTCAAGCGCTGCTGCCACCGACTGTCAAGGCGACATTGAGTATGCAACCGAAAACGATTCAGAATTCGAAGTAGACACAGACAATGTCAATGTTTTGAAGGGAAGATCCCTTCTCCCGTTCGTGCAAAAAAAGGTAGCAGGCGGCATCTTAAGGTTTTTAATAGACACGGGAGCTGCTAAGAACTATGTTAAGCCTCTATCTTGGCTAAAAGGTGTTAGCCCGGTTGAGAAACCCTTTTCCGTTACGTCCATTCACGGCTCAACCGTAATAGACCAAAAGTGCAAAATTTACATATATGGAATAAATTCAACCTTTTTTGTTTTACCGGATCTGTCAAACTTTGACGGAATCATCGGCCTCGATCTGTTGAAACAGGCAAATGCCACATTAGACCTTAAGTCGAATAGAATTACAGTCGGCTCAGAATCGGAACTGCTTCTTTATGCTAAATGTCCGAATGTCAATTTCACTAACGTAGTTGGCGAGCAAATATCACCCCAATATAAAAACGAATTTATTAAAATGTTGGAATCTAGGGCCGCAGCATTCGCGAGCCCAAACGAAAAACTCCCCTACAACACCGCTGTCCTTTCCACCATTAGAACCACGACAGATAATCATATTTTCTCAAAACTCTATCCGTATCCCATGGGTGTTGCAGACTTTGTAGCCGCAGAGGTAAACGACCTATTAAAGAATGACATCATAAGAAAGTCTAGATCCCCGTATAACAACCCGATTTGGGTAGTGGACAAAAAAGGCACTGACGAAAAGGGAAAGAGGAAAAAACGACTAGTTATAGATTTTAGAAAGCTTAATGAGAAAACTATTTCGGATACCTATCCCATGCCCAGCATTCATATGATATTAGCAAATTTGGGGAAGTCTAAATTTTTAACAACTCTCGATTTAATGTCGGGGTATCACCAAATAACTTTGGCTGAGAGAGACCGCGAAAAACAGCATTCTCTGTAAATGGGGACAAATTTGAGTAACAAATTGGCAAAACTTGTTATGTTTATGTTGATGATGTCATTATTTTTTCAGAATCCGAGACGGCTCACATTAAACATGTAGATTGGACTTTAAACCGGCTATTTGAAGCGAACATGCGTGTGGCCCAAGAAAAATCTCAGTTTTTTAGGACAAGCGTCGAGTACCTTGGGTTTATTGTCACTAGCGAGGGCGCGAGAACAGACCCCGAAAAAATCAGAACCATAACAGAATACCCCGAGCCGAAAACTCTATTCGGTGTCAGATCATTCTTAGGCCTCGCAAGTTATTACTTTTATAAAAGACTTCGCCTCAATAGCAAGACCGATCTCAAACATCCTGAAGGGAAAAAACGGGTCAATTAGTAAATACAAATCAAAAAGCATCCCTATACAGTTCAATGAACTACAATCTCACTCTTTTCATAAACTAAAGAAAATTCTGGCGTCCGAAGACGTTACCTTGATGTACCCTGATTACAAGAAACCCTTCGACTTGACAACTGACGCATCTGCCGATGGCATAGGCGCAGTCTTGTTTCAGAACGGTCGTCCCGTTACAATGATTTCCAGAACGCTCAAGCCGTGCGAAATAAACTATGCAACAAACGAGCGGGAGCTTCTAGCCATTGTTTGGTCCTTGAGCAAATTGCGACAGTATCTTTACGGGGTAAAAGACATCAACGTGCTTACCGACCACCAGCCGCTAACCTTTGCGGTATCTGATAGCAATCCTAATGCAAAAATCAAGCGCTGGAAGGCCCGTATCGACGAAACGGGAGCAAAAATTTTATACAAGCCAGGTAGGGAAAATTTCGTTGCAGACGCGCTGTCGCGACAAAATATTAATGCACTAAGCAACGATGACTGTGAGTCTGACGTGGCCACAATTCATAGCGAGGCGTCGCTGTCTTACACAATTACTTCATCAGACAAGCCTGTAAATTGCTAATGAAACCAATTAATTTTAGAGCAAGCGCGCTTCCCGCTAAAAAGGCAATTTATTCTATTCGGTCAAAAAATCAGACACCTTATCAATTTTTCGAACAACGAAACCCTCCTCGAAGAGGCAAAAGCCGCTATTAATCCTAACGTAGTAAACGCAATCCATTTTGATTTGCCTACCTTGGCTCGCGTCTTATTGTAAACAGATCGTTGCTGACATTTTTGATAGCAACGAGAGCAGGGAGATCGTCATAACAGAGCATAACCGCGCTCACAGGGCCGCACAAGAAAATGTAAAACAGATCATGTCCGACTATTATTTTCCTAAAATGACGCAAATCGCTAACGAAGTTGTCACCAATTGTAAAATTTGCTCAATTGCTAAGTATAAAAGACACCCAAAGAGACAGGAACACGGCAGTACACCTATTCCAGGCTATGTTGGCGAAATGTTGCACGTTGACATTTTTTCCACTAATAAGAAATACTTTTTAACCTGTGTCGACAAATTTTCCAAGTTTGCTGTCGTGCAGCCCATTGTCTCGCGCACTATTGAGGATTTGAAAGACCCCCTGTTTCAGTTGATGAGTCTCTTCCCTAAAGCAAAAACTATCTATTGCGACAATGAACCTTCATTATTCTATGACCATCAAAACCCTTCTACAAAACAACTTCGGCGTGGAGATAGCTAACACGCCGCCGATGCACAGCTCATCCAACGGCCAAGTGGAGCGATTCCACAGCACGATCGCTGAAATCGCTAGATGCATTAAGCTTCAAAGGGGAAATGCCGACACTGTCGATTTGGTTTTGTTAGCCACATCATGCGAGCTGATGTCCAAGTACTCATCTATCCAGTTAGGACCAGGCGATGCAGCTCATACCTAGGCCAAATCCAACCAACTGGTGGCTATCAAGGTGACCTCCAGCCAGTCCAGTTATACCAAGAACTAACTCGACCAACTGGTGGGACGTCCTGCAATCAGCAACAAGATATGTTCGGCATCTGCATCGTAACGACCCGAAATTAATAAACACGAACCACGGTCAAGCAACACCGTTCGTCATACTTTCAACTGCTGTCAACGAGGAATCTTAGGCACGTCTTCAACTTCAAGACGAATTGTCGACAAGATGTAACCCGAGGCACGGCGGTCCAGATTGACTTTAATGTGCATCGTCGGCGGTCTCGACTCCCTTGGATCATCTAAGGACCCAACCAGACCGTCAGACCTGATGTCAGCAAATCGTAAGGCGACCGAGGACTGTCGAATTTTAGAGGGGGAATAGTTAACTCATATTACTTTGATATGCTTACGATATGCTGAAATGTGAGCACAAGCCATTTAATACGTTGCTATGTGGGAACATGCCAAATGCATGTTTGGGCAGTTGGCATTATTGATAGTATATTGTATGCCGCTACCACTTTTTTGGGCGCTTGCTGACTATTTCTAACTGGCTCATATTATTCTTATTCGGAGGGAGGAACATGGAAGACAATCATATCGCAACACAACATTGACTCGTATTAATTAATCTTATAAATGATTAATAAATTGAATTCATCGAACCTGAACTTATTAACTTGTACATGGGGCCAAATCTCAAGGTTTCCTTATAATATTGAATTGAACGATATTGTTACCTTGTTGGGTAATGCTTGGCTATCCAACTTTATTGTTGATGCTGTTTTGACTGTGATCATTTTTGATCACAACGATAGCAGTATCATCAATATTCCATGCCAAAACAGAAATATGTAATCTTTTCCAAAATAACATTTTTATCAAAGATGCATTAGAAAGCTCGCAGAAGCTAATAATTGTTCCTCATTGCTATAAGGCCCATTTCTTCATTCTATTTATTAACAAAAATAAATTAGAGTTCACATTTTTGGATCCTTTTGGTCAGACTTCTAAAGCCGCAAGGTTTATCAGACATTATTCGAATTTACTTAGGGAATATAGACATGCTGCGGTCTTTCATGATATCCAAAGGAATTCTTTTAATTGTTGGGTCTTCATTTTGCAATATGCAAAATGCTATATACAAGACACAGCATTTATAATTTTAACATCCCCAAGTGTTTTCAGAAACGAGGTTTTTGAAAAGTTAGTCAACTGCAGTGATGCAGTACTAAATACCTGCTTGCCTTGCTCAAGTATGGCATATTTAATTACAAACTAATAAATCAAGACAGAATTATTCGCGTGGGGTGTCTAAGCATATGCCAACTCATTGCTCGCTAAAACGATCGAATAGTGGACTACGACGCAACAAACTATACCTCAAGGCGGTATGGAAAAGAGTTCGAAATAAGTGATAAGATCTTTTATTACTTCTACTTTTATTATTATTATAAGTATATGATATAGTTGTAAACTATCAACCTAACATTATTTTGCAAGCACTGGCAACTAAGGCCTTCGGCTTAGACGAAAACTACATCCATACACTAGCCTGGGATTCGAACCCGGATCATCGTTGTTCAGTAGCCTAAATGAGTGGGCCACTTAGACAACTCATCTACCGAGGACTGCTACTTCTACTTAAAATATGTTTATTTATTACATTATTATTTTTTTGTCCTATCTTTTGACAAAAAAAACCAGAGGGCCGGGGGTAACTTCGACCGAGTCAAAGTTTGTATACCCTTGGATAACTCTTTCCTTACCTATAGCCTTTTGGTAACTTTTGGTAACCTATATACCTTTTGGTAACTCTTTCCTTACCTATAGCCATCAAAGTGGAAAAACGTTTTATCTAAAAAGGCTAAAGTTTGCGAAAGAACGGCCTACCTTAGCATAGAAAATAACGAAGTTATTGGACAAAGTCACCGTTTTCACCGATCGTTCCTTTGGGACCTATATGATATATTTATCTTTATCAAATTCGGCAACAAAACTTACTAGTTTACCCTTACACCGTCGAGCTGCTTGTAGTCCACTCGGCGTTTTACCTATAAAAAACCAAAGCTATAACTTTAAAGCCGATTTATTGTGAAAATATAGAATAGTGCGCCGAAATATTTCACACAGCTTCAAATGACGGGGTATTCTACAACATATCCAAAATTCATCCTAATCGGTGATTCGCATACCTGAAGTTCCCCTTGTAAGCCGAAGGCCTCAGTTGCCAGTGCTTGTAAAATATAGTTAGGTTGATAGTTTATAACTATATCCTATACTTTAATAATAATAATAATATAATTTATATAATAATATAAATCTAACATAATAACACGTTGCGGTCCTCTATTTGGTTAGAGAATCTCTTCAGAGGTTTTTATACCATGCACCAATAGGCTGAAATGAAAGTAAAGAAAACTATCTAAGTTTTGGCGGATTACCGATTACCTCTGCATTTTCTAAAAAAAAAAAAAAATAACCGCAAAGCGTCCGCTTGTGCGTACAAAGAAATTCCGGTTACCTTCGCACTTTGGCTTTTTTTAACTTCTTTGATATTCTTTCACTTTTTTTTTTTGAGACTTAGTGAATTAATTTTTATGGGTCAATATTTGACTACTACAATTTTTTATCGGACGCGGAACTGCCTTCGTGGAAATAATGCAAGAGACTACTTCAGTTTTCATGCTTACAAATATATGTATGTACATACATACATACTAGTGACTAGTAAAATCGAAAGAGCAAGAAAATCAACCAAGAAAACCAAAGTCAGTGTCCGTCGCCGCCATTTTATTGAAACACATAATGGCGGAAGAAAGTATTTTTTATATTTTTCTTGCTTGTTTGCTTGTACAAAGAATTTGATTGGTCAAGCAATACAGCCCTTCTGCAATTGGTTGCGCTTAAAAAAACGGCTTGAAAGCTCATAGCAGTGAGCAAAATGGTCAGCGAAGCCAGTGGGCGAAACTTATAGAGCGAAGTAACTTCCCAATAATAACGCCGCTTCATGTGTATGTACACTTGCTTTCTCTTTCTCTCTCCCGGAACATCTGCATGTATTACTAATAAGTGAGAGAAAAAACACGTCTGTACTTCTGATTGGCATTCACACCAAAAGGTTCGTGTTGCCTTCGTGTGTATGTCGGAGTCAATAATATATTTTGCAAGGCAAGTGAGTGCGAAAGAGCAAGAAAACAGCGGATATATACCATGGCACTATGGGTTGCGGAGCCATTTTTTAAACACTTAAGTCAATTTTTAAAAGTTCATAAGATCGATAAATTTTTGATACCGATTTTAAGATAAAAGACTAAAGCACACTGTTGCATACTGCGTTTTGTTTAATATATAATAACACTCGCGAAAAACACTCTGGAGATAACACGTGCTTTTGCCAAAGCAACATTTTTGACCTTAAGGGTATGTTGTGCACAAAGTTTGAGTGAATATATTTTTTGAATACAAGATGATATTAAAATAATTTAAAATGGCTTTGAACAATTTGGGTTTGTACTTTGTGCTGGTGAATTTGTGTCGTAGAAATAGAACGTGAGTGTCTTTATATTTGTGTAATTCTAAGCCACCCTCAAAAAAATTATTTTTTTAAATAATCTCAACTTTGAGGAGAGTTATAAAAAAATGTCTACTATTGTTCAGTCTAAAACGTTGTTTATGTCGTAGAATAACACAGGCCGACATTTTCGAGGCCATGAAAGTGTTTTAAGTTCAATAGGTCTTTTATAAGCTCCCTTGCATATTTATAAAGTCACTTGAAAAATAGCAATATTTCCAAAACTACTAACTGTAGTTCAATACGGTATATTAAGAAAATGAAGAGGAAAAAGAAACAAAAATAATACAAAAACAATTGGCTTAATCCAAACTAACGGTATTTTTAAATATACACTTAAGCTAAGTCTTAATGTTGCATAATTATAAAGTCACTGTTCTTATTTTTACTGTAGCTTAAAATTAACTGAAAAAAAACAATTTTAATTAACAAATAACATCGCCTCGGGAGCCAATAACCTTTTCTATGCGCCCTTGCATACTTCCAATAAGGTTAGCTACCAAACCGGCATCAATTTTCGCCCACTCATCGAAAAGAGCATCCTTAAGATGACTTAAAGTTGAAAACTGGCGATTTTCGGCATATACTCTCTGTGTGAGTATCCCCCATAGATTCTCCATGGGATTTAGATCGGGAGAACAGGCAGGCCACTCTAAAACTTTGATTCCTTTGGAGGAAAACCATGCTTTAGTCTCCCGACTGACATGGACTCTCGCGTTGTCCTGCTGAAAAGTATGTCGTGCATAGCCATTTTCATCTAAAAATGGTACCAGACTACTTTCCAAAGTACGGATGTAATCAACGCTTTTCATTCGTGATGATACCACTTCTAATGAAAGGATACCACTT
Organism: Drosophila willistoni; assembly: GCF_018902025.1. Classification (NCBI taxonomy): domain Eukaryota; kingdom Metazoa; phylum Arthropoda; class Insecta; order Diptera; family Drosophilidae; genus Drosophila; species Drosophila willistoni. Next base: position 30,753 of record NW_025814219.1, read on the forward strand.
ATGGAAAATGCTCCCCACACCATAATGCTTCCACCACCAAAATTTCTTTTGGCACATTGAAGTGGTTTCTTCCGAATATCATGCCAATAGCTTCGAAACCCATCTGGACCATCCAAATTCCATTTTTTTTCGTCAGAAAAAATCATCTAAAAAAAAACTGCTTAAAAACTGTCGAGTTTAAAATATCCTTGATTTGGGGTTACCTCATTCCATATTGTACTCAAATTGCCTAATGCAAAATTTAATCTGGCAGTCTTATGACGTGCCAATAGATTGGGGACTTGCTTCATTTTTTCATACCGGAGTATTCCGGAACGTTTAAGAGTCCGGGAAATCGTGGAAAGCGATACATTAAGGCCATTTGTCGAACGCAAACGTGATAGTGACATTGAGGAGTTGCTGGCGTTTCGCACAATTTGCCTTTCCTCTCGCTTGTCGAGATGCCTTTTACGTCCTGTTCTCTTTATAGAGCCATACGAAGATGGATTTTTTAAAAAGTTTCGGACAACGGATTGACTACGCCCAATTTGACGAGCAATACCTCGACCACTGACACCACTATCGCTTAAGGCTATAATCTTGCCCTTTTCAATATCACTTAGAGATTGTCCACGAGGCATTTGCGCAAATTTATGGTTTTCTTAATTAATTCGTCCAAACTCCGCCAAATCTAATCTCAAACTGCATCAGAAAGCTCTAATTCTAAAGGTGACTTTATAAATATGCAACAGTAAAAACTCGCGACCATTCGATAAACAAAGTACCGTTAGTTTGGATTACGCCAATTGTTTTTGTATTATTTTTGTTTCTTTTTCCTCTTCATTTTCTTAATATACCGTATTGAACTACAGTTAGTAGTTTTGGAAATATTGCTATTTTTCAAGTGACTTTATAAATATGCAAGGGAGCTTAGTAATTTGGGGGTGCTGATCACGGCCCTGTACTTAGTTTTTGCCCATCACGTCAGGATTTCGAAAAAAAATGCGTTGGAATTATTCAAAATGGCCTCATTTTCAATATTTTCTAGTATAATATAAACAAGTTATTATACTTAAAACGTTATTATTTTAACACATTAATATTAGGTATGATTTAAGCGCAATTTACACAAAATCAAAGAGGCGTTTCTTTGTTATAATGCATATTATCATACACTTTGGATATTGTTCCTAAATGAGGAAAATTCGAACCAAAAAGTATACTATAAGGATTCAAAGAATTTGCAACTTGTTAATTTTAAAGAATTATTGTAAATTTATGCATCAAACAAATTGTTTTTAAGTAATGTTGGCAAACAACAGCTATTTTTCTTAAGCATGAAATTCTACAATTCGTTAAAAATGTAGAAAAACAATTTTAAACTTTATATAGTAGTGTTTAATATATAATAACACTCGCGAAAAACACTCTGGAGATAACACGTGCTTTTGCCAAAGCAACATTTTTGACCTTAAGGGTATGTTGTGCACAAAGTTTGAGTGAATATATTTTTTGAATACAAGATGATATTAAAATAATTTAAAATGGCTTTGAACAATTTGGGTTTGTACTTTGTGCTGGTGAATTTGTGTCGTAGAAATAGAACGTGAGTGTCTTTATATTTGTGTAATTCTAAGCCACCCTCAAAAAAATTATTTTTTTAAATAATCTCAACTTTGAGGAGAGTTATAAAAAAATGTCTACTATTGTTCAGTCTAAAACGTTGTTTATGTCGTAGAATAACACAGGCCGACATTTTCGAGGCCATGAAAGTGTTTTAAGTTCAATAGGTCTTTTATAGTAATTTGGGGGTGCTGATCACGGCCCTGTACTTAGTTTTTGCCCATCACGTCAGGATTTCGAAAAAAAATGCGTTGGAATTATTCAAAATGGCCTCATTTTCAATATTTTCTAGTATAATATAAACAAGTTATTATACTTAAAACGTTATTATTTTAACACATTAATATTAGGTATGATTTAAGCGCAATTTACACAAAATCAAAGAGGCGTTTCTTTGTTATAATGCATATTATCATACACTTTGGATATTGTTCCTAAATGAGGAAAATTCGAACCAAAAAGTATACTATAAGGATTCAAAGAATTTGCAACTTGTTAATTTTAAAGAATTATTGTAAATTTATGCATCAAACAAATTGTTTTTAAGTAATGTTGGCAAACAACAGCTATTTTTCTTAAGCATGAAATTCTACAATTCGTTAAAAATGTAGAAAAACAATTTTAAACTTTATATAGTATACTTATGGGGGCCTATTTTCCAACAAAACTGAGTATACAGTAAGAATCAGCGTATCCGAATTAGTTAAAAACACCTCTAAGGTTAACGTCACAAAAATCATGTCGGCCTGTGTAATCAATTCTTTGTAAAATGTAAAAGTCCCAACAACCATAAACAGTCACTTTTTTTGCAATTACACTTTTTAGCACCTAACCTCACTTTTTTACATATGGACGCATTTTCTATATGGGTGAAAGAGAAACACAAAGTAAAAGCCCATGCAGTTATCTATAACTGGTTGCAAGAACAAGTGGCTGCCGGATCTTCGAGTGAAATGGAAATTAAAGATTTAAAAGAGAAAAGTCGGTTGTTTTCCAGTAAATTGTATTAAAAATGGCGAAAGTGCAGGTCGAATTTGGCTTTGTTTAAAAGGAAATTTGCAGGCTGGCTGAATGAATCAACGTCATGGACCATTAGAAAGAGCACCAGTAGTACCACAAAGCGTCCTGGAAGACCCATATTACCGTTCATGTATTTACAAAAACGCGGACAAATCAAAAAAGCGAGTCAGCTATCAAAAGCAGTTGGAAATAACATGGAATTGGTAATAGCGGCTGCCAAAATAGCAGCTCAGAAGCGAGGTGAAGCGGACGTTGCTGCATTGTTGAATTTGCTTGCTATAAATCCTGAAAAGGCAAAATCTTGGAGGCGTAAAAGAGTAGAGACTATGCCTGTGCGAAGTTTGGCAGACGAAGCTTTAGCTTTTTTGCTTGAGAACAACTTGTCCAAAGCTCAGTATTATGCCATAAAAGCAGTGTTTGCATTTGCTGCTACATAGCAGCAATTTCACAAAAAATATTGCTCTGCTCCCGCTACTGCTCTGATTTTGAAGGGCTACGTAGCATAGCAGAGAGCACAAACGGAAAACGATTGCTCTTCTGCTCTGCTCCGTAGCATACATCGTCGGAGCACAGAGCAATAGCAAGAGCAAAAAAATTCGATACGCTATTTGTAGTTGTAGCAATAGCACAAGCATTAAAAGCGAGATGAGAGCGGAGCAAACAAAATAAATTTTTGTGCTACTGCTACGGAGCATTTCCTTTTCTGTTGCTCTCGTAGCAATTTCGTAGTCGCTCTCGTAGCAACTTCGTAGTCGCTCTCATAGTAGATCTGTACTAGAGGTGGGCATGGGCCGAAATGTTACATCCAACCCAACTCAGCCCATGGGCTTAAAATTTCATCCGCACCCGAAAGCTAAAAAAAATTTGGACATTCAGAGGAAACTGTAATTTTACAAACTAGGAGCACAACAGAGATAAATCCAACATGCAAGTTAAGATGGACAAGAGGGTATAGCGGATGCATCTTCAATATTAGCAGTGGCGACGATCGCTGGGTAACAGGAGTCAGCCAATGCTTATGGTTCTTGGATTTGGCGCTTACATTCACAGTTGCTTGGCGATAAGCATCAATATGTTTCGCAAGGTGAAAGTCCAAGGATCAACTCTGGAGTGATGCCACTGTTGTGCTCCTAGTTTGTGGAATTACAGTTTCCTCTGAATGTCCAAATTTTTTTTAGCTTTCGGGTGCGGATGAAATTTTAAGCCCATGGGCTGAGTTGGGTTGGATGTAACATTTCGGCCCATGCCCACCTCTAGTACAGATCTACTATGAGAGCGACTACGAAGTTGCTACGAGAGCGACTACGAAATTGCTACGAGAGCAACAGAAAAGGAAATGCTCCGTAGCAGTAGCACAAAAATTTATTTTGTTTGCTCCGCTCTCATCTCGCTTTTAATGCTTGTGCTATTGCTACAACTACAAATAGCGTATCGAATTTTTTTGCTCTTGCTATTGCTCTGTGCTCCGACGATGTATGCTACGGAGCAGAGCAGAAGAGCAATCGTTTTCCGTTTGTGCTCTCTGCTATGCTACGTAGCCCTTCGAAATCAGAGCAGTAGCGGGAGCAAAAAAAAAAACTCCGACGTAGCATAGCATTTTCAATCCCTGCATAAAAGAACACACAAGTAGGGCAAAATGTGATGGTTTTCCACACTATAAAGAACTAGCCGACAGAAAGAAGCAATGTCTTCCTGCAGGTATTGAAATCGGAGACAATGTTGCAAAGGTCGGTCTCCAAGACCTCCTCAATCACACCGCAACTTGCATCGTCAGCCTTCAAGCGGATGTTGTTTTAACCGTTATGAGCAATCAAAAAACAGACTTTCTATTGGCTGATCTTATCGTTAGTTATGGTTTTGAATGGAGCACTGGTCAAGCCAATTATAGCCAATCATTCTGTGATAAAAGATCTATGGCTACAGATTCAAGTCTTTTCGCAACAACACTAACTCCACTATGATTGATTGATCCGTCTGGAAACATTTTATGGAATAACCGAACCCCACATCGCCTAGATTCTGCCGTCCGCTTAAATTACAGTTCGTGAAAGAAACTAAGCAAGTTATCTTGAAAGAAAACTCCGACATTAAGGATGAGATTAAGAAACTAACCTTCTGCAAGGTTAATATTGACAACAAAGTTGTTTATGTTAAATTCGTAATGCAACTAACTGTTATCGATGGAAAAGTTCTGTGTGCATTGACTGCTACCCTATCGTTTCAAACGGCTCGGTCCTTTGAATTTTTTTTACACGCCGGCTATAAAAGTTGCGTAAAGAAATGGCGGATAACACAGTCAGATGATAAAAAAGCAGTTTCGGAAAATAAAAAAATAGTTCTGGGAAAAGCTGTCATTAAAGGTGGATCAGCCAAAGCAGAGAGGTTTGGGCAGCACAAACGACGGAAATACGGCTCGTAGAGCATTTAAAAACTATAAGCAGTTCTCCATGATCACTGGCATTGTTATAAAATTATTTATATATTTTTTTCATATTTCTAGTTTCATATAACTCAAAAATAATGATTTTCGTTGAAGTAAAAAAAAAAAAAAAAATTGATTTAAAAATGTATTTATTTACTTATCTAATAGTACACTACCATTTTTTCAGCTTTTTTTTACGTTAGACAAAATGTTGAGCAGTAGACAAATGCGTAGATTAGTAAAGCGTGAAAGGGACGCTTTGAATAGAAACATTGAGTCTTTAGGAGTAGAAAGTGTAGAAGAAAGTAGGGACAGTGGTGACTTCACCGATATGTCAATTGATGGAGACGTTGTAGTCCATTTAGAAGAAATGACAGGCAGTCAAGAAGCACAGGCCAACGTTGGTGATGATTTAAATACAAAATTGAGAAATTGGTATTTAAAACATAAACCAAAACGGAGCTGTGCTATTGATTTAGTAAATATTTTAAATTCCCATAACTTGAACATAAAACCCTTTTATAAGTTCAATTGCTCCAAAAAGCCTGATATCAGTGAAATAGGGGGTGGCTCCTGTTTACATATCGGCTTATCGCAGCAATTGAGTGAACTTTCAGTTTTACCTAGTCTTCCCGATGTATTAAGCATCGACATTAAAATTGACGGACTTCCCTTATTTAACAGTTCGCGTGCTCAATTGTGGCCCATTCTTATTCGAGTGAATAACGTTATTAAATGCCCTGTATTTCCGATAGGCGTATTTATGGGTCACAATAAGCCATTAGTTTGCGAAGAATTTTTGCCCAAATTCACAACAGAGTTGTCCGAAATTATTGAAAATGGCCTCACCATTGCACAAAAAAAGGTTCTCTTAGAACTTAGGGCTATTGTGTGCGACGCTCCTGCAAGAGCATTTGTCACTGGCGTGCCTGGTCATACTTCCAGTCACGGTTGTAGCAAATGCATTCAGGTGGCTCGAAAAGTTGACTCGGTGTTAACATTTAGCACTCGCAGTGCTGAATTAATAACTGATGCAAACTTTCACAATAGAAAGTACCCTTGCCACCATAAAGTGGAATACCTTCATTGTCAGTCTGCTTTTGAAAAACTTGGAGTACTTATGATAACTCAAGTTCCTCTGGATTGCATGCATCTTGTTGAATTGGGTGTCATGCGCAAATTTTTGAGTAGAGTAAATAGTAATAAAATTATTACTAAAATTCCAAAAGTGAAGAAAGAAAAAATTTCCGATATATTAATGTCGATGCGGAAGTACGTTCCTAACGAGTTTGCAAGGAAGCCAAGGACATTGTTAGAGCTTCCTAATTGGAAAGCAACTGAGTACAGGCAGTTTTTGTTGTATACTGGGATTGTAGCTCTTAAAGATATAATGAATGATGACCAGTATTACGAATTTTTATTGCTGCACTGTGCTTACAGATTGCTATGCTCCCAAACACAAAGAGACTCTAATGTGGAAACTTCTCAACGAATGTTAAACTTGTTTGTTGAGAATTTTCCTCTTGTGTTTGGGGAAAACAGTGTTTCCTACAATGTTCATGGGTTACTACACATAAAAGAGACTGTGAATCAAATCGGAGATCCGATTTCAGGGTCTTCTTATTCGTTTGAAAATTATTTGCAAACTCTGAAAAGATTTGTCCGAAAGCCTACACAAATTTTACAACAAGTATATAGGAAAATTGTAGAATATAGTTTCGATGTAGGGAGGGAGGAAGAAACAGAACTAGTTAGAAATGTCCTCAAAATAAAGGGATGCATTCTTACCAATAGAAGGCCAGATAATTTTTGTTATGTTGGAGAATAACATCTGAATCCCAATTCAGATAGTTTCATTTAAGGAAGAGTTAGGAGAAATATATATTTTAGGTAGGAGATTTCTTAACATTAGTAACTTTTATAACGAGCCCATAATTTCATGTAGTGTAGGAATTTATTTAGCACAATTAGGAATGGCTCAATCGGTAGAAATGTTTAGAGTCTCCGATTTCGTAACCAAAGCGGTTGCAATGCCTTACAAGGATAGTTTAGTGTTAGTTCCATTTTTGCATATTTAGTAGGTTCCATTTTCAATGGAGGTGTTTAGTCCGTAGGCATATTTCCATTATGAATCGGGCATACCTAATGCGACGGCGCATTAGGCATCTTTTGAAGATTCACCTACCATGGTTCGAATACCTAAAACAAAACAAAATTCCTTGTGTGTTTCATTATTCACTGTGGAAATAGAAATTAATACATTTTTTTCCTTTTAAGTAGTTATGCGCTTGAGCTTCGACGCACCAGCATCTAGTAAGTATTACAATGATTTTCTAAGAATTATTCTAATACATTTTCTTTCAATATATTTCAGAAAGCATCGTTGGTCAACCGAGGAAGTGTTTCAATAAAATACCCAAATATTTAAGTTGTAATATTTAATTTGAAATTTATTTCAGGCAACGCCGATCTGCTAAAAAGGATGGAGCAAATGGAGGCCAATTTTGAAAAAAAGATGGATGAGATGAGGAGCCATCTCAATGATGCTTTGGCGACACAAGCTGCCTTAACAAAGCAGTTAATGCGGATGGTGAGCGACAAGCCAGACGACAACTCCGCTTTATTCCCCTTGGAGTCTGTGGAGGATATAGTAAAGATGGAGCAAAGGATAACACCGGACTCCAAAAAATGTTATGTACATTCATATGTATTCTTTTTAGCCTCTCTAAGTTATTTGAAATACCTTTAGCGAATCCGTGTATCAATCAATTTCTATTCAGAAGTAGTGTTATTCACGGATTCCCTAAAGGTATTTCTAATAACTTAGAAGCCACATATATTAACATATAATAATTTTTTGTATCAATTTTATTTTCTTCTTTGTTCGCAGATCAAACGAACACCTTGCTGACCCAAGCGGCCATCACGAAAACCATACGAAAGATTTTCTCAGATGACCTGCTTGAATCGCACAACGTAGATGGGAAAAATGGGAAGCTAAGCCTTAGAGCTTATCCCCAGGTGTTAAGCTGCTTACTAGGTAAAAATACAACTTTTCGTATTTTAATTTTTATATATCTCTATAAATATATATTTGTCCTTTCAGAAGCCATTCAGATGTCTGAAGGAGGACAGCCGGCGGAGAAGGTGCTCCGAAATGCCATCGGCTGCGCCAAAAATACTAATAAAATGAAAAATCGCCGTACGAAGGCAGTAGAAGAGACATAATTTATTGTTTATGTTTATTGTTATTTCTAATGCCACTTTTTAATAATTTATCAATCGAGGAGAAAAATGTCAATCAACAGCAAATTATTCTAATAAACCTTAATTTCATTTCAAGAATAAATATATAGATGTCTGTTTTGCCGGCTCGAGGTCAAATTTTTTGGGTGAATAAAACAAAACAATAATAGTTTGTTATTTCTTTCCGATATATTTTGACCACTTATCGGTGGTCGTCTTCAGGGCAACTATAAAAACATTTAATTGTGATTAACATAACATAATTTTTCTTGTTGTAAAATTAAGTTATGTTAATCAATAACTATATAAATAAATATAAATATTAAATAAATAAAAATAAAAAATATAATATAATAAATTGCTGTGAAATAAAGATTTAATAAATGAATAAATTAATCAAAAGAACATTTTGTATTTTGTTTTTTATTTTTGTATGGACAACACTATCGACATTCAACGCAATTGTAGATGGAACGTCCTCTGAAGCGCATGCAAAGAAAATCCATCGATCAACGGTCGACATTCAAAGCAAATGTCGCTGGAACGTCCTCTGACACGAACGCAAAGAAGACCTGCCGACGTACCGTCGACGTTCAGAGGAAATTTCTTTGCAAATGTCCCTCAAAACATTTACGAAAAACCATCCGCGGACATACCGTCGACTTTGTCGCTCAGTTGTACCGATTGTCCTTATTGCTAGGCCATCTAATGTTAAATGTCGCCGCAACTTAAATGAGCGTGTCGCCGCTATGTCCCCCAAGACAGCGGACATGTCCCCGCAAACTCGACGGAGAGTCTCCGGAGACGCGTACTGCAAGGTATGGACAGCTTTCGTCCTCGGCAAATCTTGTAGGCATGCCCCCATGGGTCATCTCTCCAGGATGAGCTTCTTGAACTCGCGGACCGCCGTCCGCAGATGAGTTGCAAGAAACTGCGCAGATTCGTTCCCTCTGCGCCTAGCATCCAGGAGCCTCCGCCTAAGTCTCCTGACTTCATGACGTTTTGTACTCAGCTCAGTGGACCACCACTTCACCTTTCCAGCGGATCGCGACGTTCTGCGACCTAGCACCCTGTCGCACGTAGACTGTACGGCAAGGCGTACTGCAGACACCGAGGAGTCCAACGGCGACATCCTGATGTGCTCCAACGGAGGGTTCTCCCCAATTTCCTCTACCAGTTCAGAGCCGAACAACCGCCAGTTAGCATTCCTGAGCTTCCAGGACGGCACAGGAGCATATGTGCTCAACTGTGTCTTGGGAAGGCGTCACCACAACGGTGATAATGTTGTGGTCGCTCATCTCCCACTCGTCCACACTTCAGTCATACGCGGCCCACGCAGACGCTGCTTCGCTAACGATTGTTACGTCAATATCGCTCTGTCCACGGCATCTGGATCGTCGATGATGACGGCAGTTCCTTTGGTGTCCCTCGAAGATTCGACTACCGAAAATTTTCATCCCGGCTGAGAATCCAATTATTCGGCTATCCAAGTCTGTGTGGGGCTCAGCAGCGTGTGTGTGCCTGCAGCAACGCAAAGGAGTGGCCGAAACCACGCATACGCACACCGATATCGATGCACGCAACGCGACCCCGACCACAATTGGCTTGGATGAAGCTAAACATGGTTAGTGTTTAGCTGCAAACCTTGCCTCCTTCGCAGCGAATATTGGACAGTCCAACGAGAGCATTAAATGCCCCGATGGCCTTCCATTAAAGCGGCAATTCCGGCAGTCCCCCGGTAAAAAAGTATTTTAAAGTCGCCAATATGTATGTAACAGGCAGAAGGAATCATTTCTGACCCCATAAAGTATATATATACTTGATCAGGATGAACAGCCGAGTCAATCTAGTCCGTCCGTCCGTCCGCCTGTCCGTATAAACACATAGATCTCGGAGGCTTTAAGAGCTAGAGTCACCAACTTTGGTACTTAGACTCGAGTAATACTTACGGTGTTCAAGTTTATTTCAAATTTTGTCACCCTCCCCGCAAATTACATAAAACTGATTTTCTCAAAGACTATACTAGCAATAGATACCAAATTTAGGATATGTACTAACTTAGTACACGCGCAGATTTTGCTTTTTTCATAACTTTGCCACGCCAACTTCCGCTTGAGCCACTAAATTTGGGATGAAGATTTTTTTGGTATGCGTGCAGTTTAAAAATATTAAAAAAACTGATTGCCTGTCTCATTTTTTGGACTATCAAACAGTTTCATCACACCTTTTAGACTTATTAATATCTACCAACCTTCCAAATTTTATTAAAATTTTACTAGAAACATGGGAAATATACGTATAAACGAGTTTTACTAGGCGGTCCATAATGGCGGAATTGGCCGTAGGCTATTGGCGGCGCTAGAGTACTCGTTTGTTTTGGTTCGAGTGAGCGAGAGCGAGTGAGACATGTAAAACGAGTTTAAAGACATACATACATTTGGTGTTCGAAATTTAAAATATTTGTTCACCTGGTCGATGGTATACCGAAGTCGGCGAGACGACTTACTTAATTCATTTATACCAAACCTTGCCACCTTCGCAGCGAACATTGGACAGTCCAACGAGAGCATTAAATGCCCCGATGGCCTTCCATTAAAGCGGCAATTCCGGCAGTCCACCGGATTCTCGCACTCCAGATCTTGTGGCCCTTCTGACCACATCGGAAGGATGTCGCCTCTGTTGCACCACACTGGGCCACCTTATGGCCGTAGCCTCGCATCTGTGGCATACGTGGGTCCTTACGACCCAGCGGAACCTGTAGCTGAACCACTGGATGTAGAACCTCTCACGGCCTTCCAGCAAGGACGCAATCGAGTCGTCTACCTCGATGGAGACGTTCACTCTCTTGCCTTCTTGTGCGACCCATGTGCACTGCCTTTTTAAAGGACTCTACCGTCATCTCTTTGAAGTTGTTTTCATACAACTGCTGCATGAAGACCTCCGAGGTGAGTTTGGTGTCAACCTCCATCATTTTCAGGGAAGCCGCCTTCTTCTGTTGAACGTTCAGTCCAACTTCTGCGAACTTCTTGTTCGCTACCACCCGCTGTATTTCCACAACCGACGGCGTGCGGATGACAGCGCCTCCGGTCCTGAGTTCGCGTACTTCGTGTACACGCACTCCCAGCGTCGGTGCGACCTTCATCACCCGCTCGGCCACTTGCTTGGTGGACATGTTCGGGTCCCGACTCGTGACCACCGCGGACCACTTCTCAGCTGGCTTGCTGATCCGTGGCGGGGGACGGGGACAACGGCAGCAGCTCTGGCGGTGACCGCGGGGAAGGCAGCATTGTACGCAGCGATGTGCGCAGCAATAGGGGTGGTGGGCGGCTGTGCAGCAGGTTTGCTCGCTGTCGCTTCCAACAGAGCGTTCCTGAGGGTCAGCGATGTCGCCAACTCCTCCAATCGTCTTATTGCAGACGATAGCTGTGATGCAGCTACTGGCTCCATGCCAACCATGGCATTTCTTATGGCTTGCCCTGAGGCGTCAATCTCTGCGAGAATCGCAGACGAGCCACCGGCGACAATTCGCCACGCTCCGCTTCGCGGTATCTCCGTCTCGGCTGGTCCAGCGGCTAGACTTTCAACAGCTTCAGGAAAAGCAGCAGCGGCGGTAGCCTTGCGTTTGGCTGGCTTCACGGGGGGCGGGCATAGACACGCTGTCCAGATGCGGCTTTTTCGCGACGGGGGCGACTTGCTCCAGTACCGGCGACGAACGAGCCGAGCGAGCCTTCGCTTTCCGCGCCTTCTTCTCCCGCTTTCCGACGACGACCGTCATTTCGGCGCCCGACTCGTCAATGGTGTCACTACCGGTGACATTCATCGACTCCGCTGCCGACTCCACGCACGACGTAGCGCTGCGGGCGCGACAATTAATCGGTGTCTCTGTCTTGCACTTTTCACTGTTTGTTTTGCGTTCGAATTCGCAACTGAAACACCGCGACACAACCGCACGCAACGACAGTCCAAACAAGACTGAGGAGATAGGGATAGTAGGAATCTCGTTAATCCATTCATGCGCGTCACTAATTAGATGACGAGGCATCTGGACAATCTCGTATGCACGATTCGCTGCATCATCGGGACAATGAAGTCCCACAGCGCCTACGTACTAAAACCACCTTTTTTTGACAATGCGATGTTTGTACCTTTTTAGATGGAATGCCAAAGTAGCAGGCAAAAGTATAAGAGAAACTAGAGGTTAGTACATCTACTACCGGCCTGCCATCCTCGCGAAGGCATCCCAACTCTACGGACAGCTTTCGTCCTCGGCAAATCTTATAGGCATGCCCCATGGGTCATCTTTGTGGTCTCCAACGAAGTTCCGCCAATGGTCCTCCTTCGTCTTCAGGATGAGCTTCTTGAACTCGCGGACCGCCGTCCGCAGATGAGTTGCAAGAAACTGCGCAGATTCGTTCCCTCTGCGCCTAGCATCCAGGAGCCTCCGCCTAAGTCTCCTGACTTCATGACGTTTTGTACTCAGCTCAGTGGACCACCACTTCACCTTTCCAGCGGATCGCGACGTTCTGCGACCTAGCACCCTGTCGCACGTAGACTGTACGGCAAGGCGTACCGCAGACACCGAGGAGTCCAACGGCGACATCCTGATGTGCTCCAACGGAGGGTTCTCCCGAATTTCCTCTACCAGTTCAGAGCCGAACAACCGCCAGTTAGCATTCCTGAGCTTCCAGGACGGCACAGGAGCATATGTGCTCAACTGTGTCTTGGGAAGGCGTCACCACAACGGTGATAATGTTGTGGTCGCTCATCTCCCACTCGTCCACACTTCAGTCATACGCGGCCCACGCAGACGCTGCTTCGCTAACGATTGTTACGTCAATATCGCTCTGTCCACGGCGATTATCGAACGTGTACACCTCGCTGAATCTGTTGACGACTCCGGCTCGGCTTGCGAGAATCCAATCCTCTAGCTGCTCACCCCGTGTAGTTCGGCTGGCCACGATAGCTATCGTAGCGTTTACAGAACCACTTCGGAGATACAGCGTTCGCATCTAGGCAGAGGATGACCGGAGTACTGCCTGCCAGTAGCAGTATGGCATCCATGTACTGGAAAGCGCTCATCAACTCAGCATGTGCATGGCAGTAAAGTGAGGTCAGGTAAATAGAGCCAAATTTACCCGTGACCCTCACGCATACTCCATCCTCGGAGATTAGCGACTCGAACGGTAGGCAGATGGCATCTGGATCGTCGATGATGACGGCAGTTCCTTTGGTGTCCCTCGAAGATTCGACTACCGAAAATTTTCATCCCGGCTGAGAATCCAATTATTCGGCTATCCAAGTCTGTGTGGGGCTCAGCAGCGTGTGTGTGCCTGCAGCAACGCAAAGGAGTGGCCGAAACCACGCATACGCACACCGATATCGATGCACGCAACGCGACCCCGACCACAATTGGCTTGGATGAAGCTAAACATGGTTAGTGTTTAGCTGCAAACCTTGCCTCCTTCGCAGCGAATATTGGACAGTCCAACGAGAGCATTAAATGCCCCGATGGCCTTCCATTAAAGCGGCAATTCCGGCAGTCCCCCGGTAAAAGGGTATTTTAAAGTCGCCAAAATGTATGTAACAGGCAGAAGGAATCATTTCTGACCCCATATATATATATACTTGATCAGGATGAACAGCCGAGTCGATCTAGTCCGTCCGTCCGTCCGTCTGTCCGTATAAACACATAGATCTCGGAGGCTTTAAGAGCTAGAGTCACCAACTTTGGTACTTAGACTCGAGTAATACTTACGGTGTTCAAGTTTATTTCAAATTTTGTCACCCTCCCCGCAAATTACATAAAACTGATTTTCTCAAAGACTATACTAGCAATAGATACCAAATTTAGGATATGTACTAACTTAGTACACGCGCAGATTTTGCTTTTTTCATAACTTTGCCACGCCCACTTCCGCTTGAGCCACTAAATTTGGGATGAAGATTTTTTTGGTATGCGTGCAGTTTAAAAATATTAAAAAAACTGATTGCCTGTCTCATTTTTTGGACTATCAAACAGTTTCATCACACCTTTTAGACTTATTAATATCTACCAACCTTCCAAATTTTATTAAAATTTTACTAGAAACATGGGAAATATACGTATAAACGAGTTTTACTAGGCGGTCCATAATGGCGGAATTGGCCGTAGGCTATTGGCGGCGCTAGAGTACTCGTTTGTTTTGGTTCGAGTGAGCGAGAGCGAGTGAGACATGTAAAACGAGTTTAAAGACATACATACATTTGGTGTTCGAAATTTAAAATATTTGTTCACCTGGTCGATGGTATACCGAAGTCGGCGAGACGACTTACTTAATTCATTTATACCAAACTTTGCTCCTCGGTTATTTGGGCCTTGATCGCATACGACTGCTGTAATAATTAAGCCCAAGCTTCTTTCGGCTCTAATATTTGTATTACATAAGTCCGTTCATTTACAGGAAGAGAATCCAGTGGAAGTTGCTACATAGCTTAAAACAAACTTTCAATTGCCATAAAGTGCCCTTACCAACAAAACACATATCTGCCTATACAAAGTATCAGTTTTCTCAATACCGTCGGTTGCAAAACCTTCCACTTTTTTGTAAAGTATTGAAATTTCAACAAAAACTAATACGGCATTTTTACTTTTATTGTCCATCTACAAGAAAATTCCTTTTAAATGTTTCAATAAATTTTCATTTAAGCCCGGAACCATGTTTCTAACGGGAGCCCATCTTTGCAGATACTTGTTGCATGGGAGACATAACTCCAGATCGTCACGCATAAAATTATAGGCCTTAGAAGAATAAAAATTAATTCTTTGAGCAATAATTTGTTCTTCATCTTCCCACGACTGCTTGTTCTTAAATAACAGTGTTTGAAGTTTTTGAAATCCACTTGTTGTCAATTAATCCTTGTATATTACCATTTTCTTTTTTTTTTCCTTTAAATATTTAAGTTTTCCTGCTCTTTCATTTCGCAATACAAATCTCAAATGCCCAATCTTTTTGTTATATAATTTGATCTTTATTTCCTTCTTTAAATTTTCTGACATTTCAAAGCACTTTTTTCTATAATATGCTTTTATTTGTTATTTTTTAAGACAATTGAGATAAAATTGCATACCATCAATTTGATATGTCTGCTTCAACTTTTTATACCCTTGCAGAGGGTATTATAAAATTGGTCAGATGTTTGTAACGCACAGAGGGAGACGTTTTCGACCCCATAATGTATATATATACTTGATCAGCATGAGAAGCTGAGTTGATATAGCCATGTCCGTCTGTCCGTCCGTCTGTGCGTATGCGTTTAACTCAGCCGTCTTAAAAGCTATCGGGCTGAAATTTTTTTGTCTGTGGTTTTTATTATTTGGAGCAGACTAAGTATGAAACTTATCAGGATCGGACCACTATATCATATAGCTCTAGAAGAAACATTTTCATAAAAATTGGAGTATCGCTATGAAGTTTACATATGTGCTAATATTGGATATAAAACCCCAGATCCCAAAATTTGAATGTTGTCGGATAAATATAACACAAGTTACAGTCAATATAATAAACGGCTCTGCTCCCAGCTCTGCCGGCAGCGCTGCTTGCTGTCTACTACGTCTTTCGACATCAACAGAGTACATGCATACAAACGCAGCCGCAACGCTACATGAACTGTATGTGTATGAGTGCCGTGCTTTGCTTAGGGAATGATGGAAGAAGACGAAAAATTGTAGTAAAAAGAGAAATAATGTTTTGCTTGTGTATTGATGATTTGAGTTGCAAGGCAAGAAATTTCAAAAAGGAAAAATATTATTGCCAAGTATACTGCAAGGGTATATAATTATATATTTGGTCTTTCCAGATAGGAAAAAAAGATATTGTTTTGTTGAGTTGAAAGTCCGCTCTTTATTCAATGAATGAATACTTAAAACTAAAGTACAAAGATGTCTTGGAGTAATATTTATAGGCTAAACTTGTGAGCCCCTTTAGTGGCGTGATCGATATTGGTGTGATTTGATTGGCCCGAATTTAATGCTGAATTAGCGTTCTCACGCTTTTGACTTTTAGGGGGACAATTATTATTGCAAGTGTCCAATTGTTTATAAAAAAACGGATGTTTACTTTAAAGTTTGATTTTAGGTGGCGAAAAGTTTTTAGGGTTTAGGGTATTGAAGTTGGATATATGACTCCCCCATCCTAAAGAAAATAGACTGTCCTTAGGCGGATACATTGGGATATAGCGAGGGGTTTTTCTCAGCTGTAAATATTGGAGTATCAATTTTGTTTATAATTTGGGACTCAATTTTTTCAACAATTGGGGTTTCGATTATTTCTGTGGGACCACGATTGTTAATTTATCGAAAATGCTTAATTATTAATTTTTGTGGCATTGCCCTAAACTTATAGATTAAGTATGTAATCAAACTTATTATAGTAAGTATAAAAGTGGTTAATGTAATAGTTTGAAATGCGTTATAATATTTCGTATGTTCGTTAATTATCTCTTTTGTTTGGATAAAAGAAATAGCTTCTAGCCTGGTGATATTGTTTGTTACATAAATGCTTTGGCTATAGTCAAGCAATGAATTTACTATTGATATTTCGTTTAGTTGTAAGGCACAATCGTAAATTTGTATTATGTTATTGCCTTCTATTATTAATTCGTTGTTTACGCAATTTTTAAAGTTTAGTTTTTGGTAAATTTCATGTTACAATTATGTTTGGTTTAATGTAATTAGTTTAAAAAATCTTATATGTTGTTAAAATAGTATTTATCGTATGATTTTTCTGTCAAAATATTTTTATTCTCGCCTGGATAAGGAAGTATCTCAAAGATAGGGGTTTTTATTATTTCTTGAGGAATGTTTGAAATGATAAATATTTCGTTTGAATTTGGTTTAAGCTGATGGATGTTTTTGTTTTCAATAGTTTTTCCGAATTAACATGATTTAAAAGATTATGTTTTAAAAGTTTTGGGTTGAAAATTCCTAGTCTAGTGAGCTGCATGCCCATTTCTATGTCTTCAATGTATTCTGTGAAATGCTCAAAATTAAAGATTAGAACTTCTAATTTGACTGATTTTTCCTTTTCTTCCTTAAGGTTGTTTATTACTTCTAAACCTATATTACTAGTGTCTATTACATAATTTAGTTCGTTTGCTTGTACGCTGTTGCTTTCAAGATTATTTATTTTTTCTTCTAACTCGTCTTTATCGTCCTGATCAAGAGTACCTAATAGATATTTGTATATTGAACCAATTCCGTTAAATAGTCCTCGTTTGTTACGTTTTACAATTTGTATTCCATTAATTTCCCTACTTAGTTTTTCTGTTAGGTATTGAATATGAATTATGTCTTTAAATTCCTGTGTCTGTTGCATTAAATCATTATAGGTAATGCCTATTAGTGTTAAATTTACTTTTAAATAATGATATTCAAAGTTTGTCGGTAAGTTCATGTTTCCTGTTTTAAATATTAAGTAACCGTTCGGTGCTTTTACTGGGTTTATGTCAATGGATTGACTGCATGTTGATTTTAATGTTAACAATAGTATAATGCACAAAAAAGTCATCTTGAGTTGTTGACCTGTAATGTATCAATTGTCGTATTTGCTTTTATTAACTTTCTTTTTCTTTTCGAATTTTGATTTGTAGTGTGTGACCTTTTGTCCTCTATTTCTTTCTTCAAAATGTTTCTCATTTGATTTATTTCTCCTGTCTTTTTGAATGGATTTGTCGTTTTTGACTTTACTAATGGTGCTTGTTTAAATCTAGTATCGATTTCGAAGTGTCTTTCTTTATTTAAATTGTTTATTTGATGTATTTTATTCGTTTGGGTATTATAGTCGGGTGATCCCGCATAGATAAAAATGTCCGCTGGTGTTCGGTTAGTTGTTTTATGTCTCGTCTTATGGTTGTATATTTAGAGAATTTTTTCAAATTTAAGTAATTTTTCTTCGATGTCATTTTCACTATTTATAATACAAAGTTTTTCATTTACTGTTTTATGGAATCTTTCTACGTCAGAAATGCCGTTTTTACTTGTTGTAATTTCTAACTTTACATTTTCTTCTTGTAGCCAATTTTTTAGTGCTATACACAGAAATATTTTTCTCTGACATTAAAAGTTTCTGGTGTTATTTCAAAAGTTAGTTTTGTATTTTTATTTTCTGTCTTTGCGATATTGCATACTGAGCATTCGTTAATAATGTTTTGAATCAGGTTTTGAAAATCGGATTGTCTTAGGATTATTTCTTTGAATTGTGCAAACGTTTTAATGTCCTCTAACTTAATGCTTGATTTCGAGGTTTTCGTATTTGCGTTCGATCGTATTATTTCAATAAAGGTTTGTTGAGATATGGGATAATCTTGTTCATTATGGAAATATAGTACAGTTTTCTTACCGCAAAGATATCTTTTGATTATATCCCTTGCATAAGCATTGGTCATTTCTTTATATGTTATTTTTATGTTTTATTTATAAAAATAAGTTGATGTTTCTGCTTTGTCTTCTGAACCTCTAATGAATTCTATTTGCTGTTAAAAAATTTAATGGGTTTTTCTACTATTGGAATGTAATTTCCATTATCCTTATTATTGTAGCTGCGGTGCTGTCTGTTGATCCTAAAAAGTTTTCATCTGTTTTAATTCTGGAAAGAGTATCTGCTACGTAATTTTCTTTGCCGGCTAAATATTTAATTTTGTAATCAAACTCATTTAGTTTTATTCTCCATCGTTGAAGTTTCATATTTGGTTCTTTTATATTGCTGAGCCATACTTATAGTCGCTTAGAATTTCGAACTTTCTACCGAAAAGGTATGGTCTGAAATACTTTGTTGCCCAAACTATTGCTAGTAATTCATTTTCTATAGCTGAATAATTGATCTCATGTTCGTTCAACGTTCTGCTTGCGTAAGAAATAGGTCTATCGTCCTGTGAGAGGAACGCACCTAAAGCTATATTGCTAGCATCTGTGGTTAGGAAAAATGGTTTTTTGATATCGGGATATGCAAGTATAGGATCATTCATAAGGAGATATTTTAATTTTTCAAAGGATGAAATATAATTTGGGTCGTTTTTATTTATTTTAGCTCCTTTCTTTAATCCTAGAGTTAAAGGTTTTGCAATATGTGCAAAGTTGGGTATAAATTTCCTGAAGAATCCGCATAATCCTCAGAATGATTTAATTTCTTTTGGAGTTTTAGGTATCGGAAATTTTTGAATTGCTTTGACTTTATCTGGGTTAGGTTTTATACCTTCTGTTGTTATTATATGACCAAGGAATGCTGTTTCCTTTTTCATAAATTCGCATTTGTCGAGTTGGAGTTTAAGATTAGCTTCTCTTAGTTTGTTAAATACCTTTCTGAGTGATAGTATGCGTTCCTCCAATGAAGTGGAGTACACTATAATGTCATCCAGATAAACAAGACAATCCTTATAAATAAGGTCTTCCAAAAGATTATTCATGCATCTTTGAAATATTGCCGGGGCATTTTTAAGACCAAATGGCATACGTGTGTATTCGTAATGGCCATGTTTAGTTGAGAAAGCTGTTTTTGCAATAGATTCAGGATCCATTTGAATTTAATGAAATCCCTTAGCTAAATCAATGGTGGTAAAGTATTGGCATTTTCCCAGTTTGTCAAGAATTTCATCCATGACTGGAATTGGGAATTTCTCATCTATTGTGACTTCATATAAATTTCGGTAGTCAATGACTAATCTGAATTTTTGTTTGTTGGAAGCATCTCCTTTTTTTGGAACGATCCAAATGGGTGAACAGTAGGGTGAGTTCGATTTTCGAATGATACCCTGTTCGATCATTTCATTTATTTGTTTATTGATTTCTATATCAAATGTTTGGGGATATTTGTATGGGCGTTTATTAATTGGGTCCTCATGTTTTGTACAAATAGAGTGCTTTATAGTACTCGTGAAAGTCAAATTTTCACCTTAGCGGCACTGAATGTCACTGAATTCGTACAAGACTTTTTTAAGTTTTTGCGTTTCTTCGTTGTTTAAATGGTCGAGTCTATACTCATTGCTTTCTATTATTTCATTTTCAATCGCAAAATTTGTGTCTGGGTTTCTATCTGTAGGTGTGTCCAAACATTCTATGTTATGTTCTTCTTCTATTTCTTCATTATCTGTGAAATAAAATGTATAGTTTCCTAGTTTTGCGTATTCTTCTTCGTAATTTATTTGCGCTTTACATGCTTTTAAGAAAGTTCTGCCTATCAACATGTCATATTTATTTGAAAATTTATGGATATAACATTTTTGTTCTGTCGGACAAAGTTTGCTGGGTGCAAGAAAAATGATTTCTTTTAACTCTACTGCTCCTTCAATCATGTGTATTTTGGAATCTTCTAAATAGGTTTTGAAATTAAAGAAGTTTTCGGACATAATGTTTATTGAAGATCCTGAGTCGACTACACATCTCAAAGGTTTATTGTTCATTGTTATTCTGATGAAGGACTTGTCTCTATCTCTTTTTCCGATTGTTTCGAGGCATTCTGATGAAAATTTTCGGATGTGTCCATTTTGCTAATTCCACTATTACTTTCTCTTTGCCTTTTTGTAGGCTGGTTTGCTACATTATTTTTTGGATAGTTATTTTGCTGTTGATTACACTATGCAACAAAATGAAGGGTATTAAAATCAAACCGCACCGGACCTTTTTTTTCTGAAAGTACATGTATTGAATAGCAAAACCCTATTTGGGTTTTTCAAAGTTAGCTCGTTTTTTTTTTTATAGCGAGTTGAAATTCTTCATTTTGGGGGTATTTTCTAGTTTGTCATATGAGGTAAATATGACTTATATATCGATTTCTTCTTCATGCATTCGACCTAAATCATCCTTGTTTATTGTAAAAATATTGTTAATGGTTAAATAAATTAATTTTAAAAATGTTATATAACCCAAAATGACTTTTTCAGCTACAGTTCTAGAAAAAAAATACAATTAAGCCCTTTTTTAGAGTAGTTATGGAAGTATTTTTAATTTATAACTATTTTTTTATGAGAATAGTATCAAGATTAATTTACAACAACAAATAAACTTTGAAATGTGCCAAATTAGAAACGAGTTCGTTTTGGTTGTGGTTCAATTTCTTTATCAAGATCAAAGTAATCCGATTCGTCAGTGGAGAACTCCATTCCGTCGCGTTCATCTTCCTTCACTTCTTCATTTTGACTTTCATCTTCTTCGAATTAAAATATTTGCTTAGTCCACCAACATATTTCGGCCAGTATAGCATCTGGAGCTCGTTTTCCCTGATACCTTAATTCAAATGGCAAGGCAATTTGATGGTACCGCTCTCCCTGCTCATCTGATTCAGTCGATAGCTGTCGACTAAATTGGTCCAAATGGTGGTGAAGAAAGTGAATTTTTAGCGACATGTGGACTCCAATTTTCGAAAATGAATTAAGCGTTCTTTTCACGGACTCGTCACAAGTAGGCGAACGATTTTTGCCTAAAAGCCCAACGATGGTCTCCTTTAACGATGTCCACGCAATGAACTCGTCGCCAGCTAAAACTTTGTTGAAATCTTCAGACTTTACCAATCTCCGAATATCAGGTCCATTCAAAACGCCTAAAACATTTGATATAAGTCAAAAGTATTCGTGTAGATATAAAAAAATTACTTACCATTTTTTAATTTTGCATCACTAATCTTTGGAAAGATTTGTCGTAAACAGCAAAATACAGCGTCTCTTCTACCGACAACCATCAAGAAATTTTTGACAATTCCGAGTTTGATGTGAAGTGGAGGGAAAATGATTTTTTCTGGAGATACAAGTTCTTTATAAATTCTGTTGGCATCCTTTTTCTCACTTTCAGCTCTTATTTTCCAATTTTTTTTTTGGTACTGATCGCCCTTGAACCGAGTGTCCCAATCGCATAAAAAACACATGTGTTTAGTGTAGCCGCCTTGGAGTCCGGTAAGCATGGCAACGACTTTCAAGTCGCAACACACACGCCAATTGTGTTTTTTGTACTCCACCAATTCTAAAATCCATTTCATTTTTTCAAACGTCTCTTTAGTGTCAGTTCCATATGCAATGGGGATCGATGGCTTTGAATTCTTTTTTTCAAGCAATACGGCTTTCAAACTAAATTTTGAACTATCAATGAATAGTCTCCAATCGTTTGGCCTGTACTGAACACCCATTTCTTTCATGAGAGACAAAATATCGTGACAATAGGCCATAGTATTTTCTTGGTTCACCGTAAAAAACTTTTTGAAGTGTTCCTTGCGATTTGGATACGCTGTGACTCTTGTACCTGTTGCTAACAATATATGGGATTTTAAAAAAGATGCTAACATTTTCTGCGTTAGCTCTAATTTTGCAACCATTTCATCCAACTTGCTTTGTGTTATAAGAACTGGGTGATTTGATACTGATGGTTCGGGGATATACTCGGAATAATCATCAAACACAGTCGCATCGGGGTAAAGACTAACATTGTCTGTGCCTAAAAATTTTGGTACTGGAATATTTTCGGAATGATCCAGAGGCAGTTGCACACTCAGAACGGAGACGTAGACTTTGTTTTTCGCCTTTCTTTTGTTAAGTCCAGCCACATTGTTGGCACAAGCATAACAATTTGTTGGGTCATGTTCTCTTGGATTGTACCACATCATTGGTACACCAAAAGGCATTTTTTTTTGTTTCTTATGCATCCAGTTAACTAACTCGACATAAGAAGCTCTGCAAACTGTATTTGGCGCCCACGATTCATTAAGTATAACATCACAATTAAAGTAATGTCGAAATGCCGTAACAAAATTTTCACTAACTGATCCGTGCTTATCACTCGCCGGGGTAAAACGTCCGCAACAGTAGCAGAAGTTATTAATATTTGCTGGACACTTGCACATTTTGCTTAAACTTGCGACTTTAAACTGCGGGCACCTGTTCTTAATACTGATTTTTACGACAGTAAGTAAGCTTACTGTAAGTTTTGTACGCTGTGCTTGAGTATATGCCGTTACTTACCGGAGTCAATTGCTATCGCTCATATACTTTGAACTATATTCTATTAGAATCCGAACGGAGAATTTTTTTTATAAATTACATACATATGTACATATAAGTTCCGTTGGATTGCCTCGCTTTAAAGAACATGCGAGAATCTTGCAATTTAGACTTAAATCATTACAAACTTTTTCCTTATTGAAAGTATGTATGTCTAAATTTGTTGTTGTAAATTAATCTTGATACTATTCTCACAAAAAAATAGTTATCAATTAAAAATACTTCCAAAATATTATTATTCTCAAAAAAAAATAGTTATAAATTAAAAATACTTCCATAACTACTCTAAAAAAGGGCTTAATTGTATTTTTTTTCTAGAACTGTAGCTGAAAAAGTCATTTTGGGTTATATAACATTTTTAAAATTAATTTATTTAACCATTAACAATATTTTTACAATAAATAAGGATGATTTAGGTCGAATGCATGAAGAAGAAATCGATATATAAGTCATATTTACCTCATATGACAAACTAAAAAATACCCCCAAAATGAAGAATTTCAACTCGCCATAAAAAAAAAAAACGAGCTAACTTTGAAAAACCCAAATAGGGTTTTGCTATTCAATACATGTACTTTCAGAAAAAAAAAGGTCCGGTGCGGTTTGATTTTTGGTGTTGCACAGTGTTATTCATTGGATTTTGAGCCCTGTCAATATTTAATTTTTGTTGAAATTCTTGGAAAAGTTTTTGGTTTTGTGTTGTATCTGATTGTTTTGTTTGAGACGGAGTTGTACTATTGGGTACAAAAGATTTTCCACTTTTATCGTTTTAACTTTGGCTTTGATTTGATTTTCTGATTTCTGTTATACTATCCTCGTATAACCCTTCTTTTTGAGCTACTTGTTTCAGCTTGCTAACTGTGGTTATATCATATCTAGCTAACGTCATAAATAATCTTTCGGGTAATTTTTTGTTGATCACATCTTTTATGGTGTTATTTAAAGCATTTGTATAAAGGGTAGTGTTATTTGCATCGTTTTCAAGACTAAGCTTGTTTGTGATAATATAGGATTTATCTTCTAATTCTGTTACAAACTTACGAAGGTTTCCTGTATAGTTGGTGTTGTAGAGGCGTCGAAGAAGTTCTTCACATGGGGTCTGCGTCTTCAATTCATTGATGAGGAATGTTCTTAGGTCCGGCCAGGTGTTGGCTTGTCCAATTTGCGAAAGTCGTTGTGCCTCTCCAGTGAGCTGCATCTCGATTGCGCTGAACAATAAGTTATGTTGCCTTATATCATGGGTTGGATATACATAGGTGCATGATGAAATCTATCCTCCCTATGAATGATGTCAGATTCTCTGGAGCTCCATCATAGTTTGCCACTTGTCTTAACGAAGACAGTGCTTGATTGAGGTGGGCTTCGGTGAGTTCTACGGCCATTTTTGTTTTTAGTGGTATTTTATTTTGTTCGCACAGAAGTTGGCGTTTTGTTCCACAATTGGAGTTTTATGGTTGTAACACACACAGTTGATATTTCCGCACACAGTTGGCGTTTTTGTTCCACAATTGGAATTTTTTGGTTGCAACACACAGTTGATATTTCCGCGCACAGTTGGCAGTAAATATTATTCACTGTTGTAGACTTTTGAGCGTTCCCGTAAGTTTTTGATGTCGGATCGGAGTTCTATAGTGATTATTCACTAATTCTATGTAACGCACGGATAATAATTCTATGTGTCACGGATAGAATAACAAGTTCACTTTTACCGATCCTACCGACTGCGCCAATTATATATCTGGTCTTTCCAGATAGGAAAAAAAGATATTGTTTTGTTGAGTTGAAAGTCCGCTCTTTATTCAATGAATGAATACTTAAAACTAAAGTACAAAGATGTCTTGGAGTAATATTTATAGGCTAAACTTGTGAGCCCTTTAGTGGCGTGTTCGATATTGGTGTGATTTGATTGGCCCGAATTTAATGCTGAATTAGCGTTCTCACGCTTTTGACTTTTAGGGGGACAATTGTTATTGCAAGTGTCTAATTGTTTATTATAAAAAACGGATGTTTACTTTAAAGTTTGATTTTAGGTGGCGAAAAGTTTATAAGGTTTAGGTATTGAAGTTGGATATATGACTATATAAACTTCGGCATAGCCGAAGATAGCTTCTTTGATATTTTTTATACATATATACACTTTTTTAACTATATATATACTTTATTTAATTATATTTCTTTTATTTGTATACAAATTTGTATTTAACTTACTTTTATTTAATTAAATTTATATTTAATATAGTATAAACAATATAATTTTAATAATAAGAACATGGCAACAATAAACAAGCAATTGAGGAGTGTTATCTCTTTTGTTTTGGTTTTAGTCGTGCCCCCTCCCCTCTTCTTAGTTTTTTCGCGCTCTCCCTATTTGTTTTGATCTACCAGTTTTTCTCCTCCTGCTTGCACTAATCTTGACCGCGCTTTTTTTTCATTCTTCTTTATGGCTTATATTATAACTATTTATATGGAAAACCTGCATAATAAAGGTCGCCGCTCGAATTCGTTACCGATTGCAATGTACAGTATGTATGTACAATCGGTATCCAGGGAACACCACGAAGAGGCCATTGCAATAGCAATGGGGTCATTTACGAATGACCCTCGAGTCGACTTGAGATGATTAAATTCACATTTAATCTCCTCCATGTTCCCCACCTACACCTACCTACATCTACATCTATTCAAAAAAGCTAATAAATAAATCCTGAGCAAATCTATATTTTAAAAAATTACCCCTGACGGACGGACGTTCCCAGAATACCGACTCTGTTGCTTATCGACCTTTTTTTATTTTTAAGACTCTAAAATTTATATTTTCCTATTGCTTTTGTGCTTTTCAGAAGCACCGCATAAACTATACATCAGCCATTTGCTGTTTTTCTTAAGCAGAACGAGTAGAAAATAATTTAGAATAAATTTTCGATGCTCGCTGCATTCATGTACCAATCTCGGTAATTCTGGTCCTTCTCAATATTCCAAAGGCATTCATTAATAATTATACCATACACCCATAGCGTGAAATGGTATATTAAAGTCGCCAAAATGTATGTAACAGGCAGAAGGAAGCATCCCCA
Organism: Drosophila willistoni; assembly: GCF_018902025.1. Classification (NCBI taxonomy): domain Eukaryota; kingdom Metazoa; phylum Arthropoda; class Insecta; order Diptera; family Drosophilidae; genus Drosophila; species Drosophila willistoni. The sequence goes on from NW_025814219.1 coordinate 57,135, forward strand.
ACCTACAAAGTATATGTATTCTTGATCAGGATCAACAACCGAGTCGATCTAGTCATGTCCGTCCGTCCGTCCGTCTGTCCGTATGAACACCTAGATCTCGGAGACTGTAAGAGCTGAGAGAGACTGGTATGTAGACTCGTGTAGTATGTAGAGTGATCAAGTTTATTTCAAATTTTTGCCACGCCCCTTTCCGCCCCCGCAATCTAAAAAAAACGTTTATCTCAAAAACTATTCCAGCTAGAGACACCATATTTGGTATGTATATTCGCTTAGTAAATGCACACATTTTGTATGTGTAAAAATTTTGCCACGCCCTTTTCCGCCCCCGTAATTTGAAAAACTTGATTATCTCCCGTATTTTTTTACCTTATGCAATCAAATTTGGCACACTTAAATTTAATAATCTAGCAAAATACCAAATTTGATCAAAATCGGACAAAAAACAGTCGAGTTATGCATATAAACGTTTTTCTATAAGGCCGGAGTTGGCCGTTGGCTGGTGGGGGCGCTAGGGTGCTCGTATGATTGAGTGAGCGAGATACTAAGATATGCTTGTAAGAAGCATGTGCACTTGTTTAATAAAGTTGAAATATTTGCTTTACTGGTGTATGGTATACCTAAGTCAGCGAGACGACTTACTTACTTCATTTTTTCTTTTATTTTGCGCGCATGTGGGAAATTTTTAAAGAACTGATGGAAAATCTTATAATGCTGCTTCATCAGGTTCAATAAATGATTTTGTGGGGCTTTGAGCTTTAAGTTGTTGTTTATAGTTTTAAAGTTTTTGTTAATGATAAAAAATTCCGATTCCTCATAATTTGCGATCTCTTCTTTTAAAAGTTCTTTGCATGTATCGCAACTGAACTTTTGTTGGGCTTTATGCACAACAAATCCTACGAAATATCTCAATGAATTCTCAGTGGCTATACTGATTTCAGTTGTCTGTTCTTCATCAACCTTGGATACTTTTAATTTTTATCTAAGATTATGTTAAAATCTTCGCAATACACCTGATCTTGGTCATTTACGTTTTCAATTGCCAGTTCATGCTTTGTTTCTTCAATAACATTTATTAGCATATCTTCATCTGGCTCGCAATTACCTGTTGTCGTTTTTTAAGTTATTAATTTCATTGACATCATTTTTGATATTATTGCATTGAATTCGAATAACATAGGATTATTGTTTGTGCCACCCCTACTTCTTATTAGGTATTAGGATCTAGCGCATCTTGGTTTAGACGTGACAACATTAAAAAGAATACTCCGTGCCCTTCATTCCAAATATCGCTTGTAAGCATTAGTATTTCGTTTATTGATAGAACTATTTCATTTAAACAATACACTGCGATATAGACACTTCTTAAAATACTCATTTCTATTATGTATTTTTTGTTGTCACTGTCTTTCTGGATCGCTGATTTATTCGGATTTCTATCATAAATATTACTGTATTCAAGCAATCAAACAACCTATTGACTTTTTCTATAAATTTACATGGAGCGATTGCCACATCATCGCAGTCAATAAATTTGCCATGTTGAATCAATGTTTTAATGGCGTATGATACTGTTTGGCTAAATACCTGCGGTGCATATTTAACCTTCAGAGAAAAATAGGGTGCTTCGTTAACTATTCCAAGTTTATTGAATGCCCCTCGATTGTTTGGGCCTTGATCGCATACTACTGCTCTTATAAAAAGGCCTAGGGTTCTTGCGGCTCTTATATTTGAATCTATTAATTGTGTTAACTTATGGGCAGAGAGTCCAGTAGATGCGGCTACATAGCTCAATACAAATTCCCAGTTGGCATATAATCGCCTCACTATGAAAACAAATATTTGCTTACATAAACATAAAGCGTCAGTTTTTTCGTCGCCATCATCCACAAATCCTTCAACACGGTGGGAATTATATTGCAGCCCTTTTCTAATGGAAATTTCATCAAATACTAATACGACATTTCGTCCATATTTTTAAAAACAGCATGTAAATTGTTTAATAAACTTTCATTAAGGCCCGGAACCATATTTTTTACCGGAGCCCATCTTAATAAGGACGATTTGCTTGGCAGGTTTAGTCAAAGTTCGTCACGCATATTTAATTTTTCTTGCCTTTTCCGTTTGCAAAAGAATTCTTAAATGTCGAATTTTTTTATTGAAAAGTTTAACATTTTGTGTTTTCTTTTCTTAAATTCTCTGACATTTCAAAGTACTTTTTTCTGTAATACGCTTCATTTTGCTCTTTTTAAGGCAATTTGCACAAAATTGAATTATTTCCATTAATAATTGGGCTTTCAACAATATACAATATCCCTCGCTTTGCCCGCTTTTGAAAAATTAATATCAAAGAAGCCAACCTCGAAGTTTACATACCCTTGGAAATAATATTTTTACTTTTGGAAATTTCTTTCCCTGCAACTCAATTCATCAATACACAAACAAAACATTATTTCTCTGTTTACTACAAGTTTTTCTTCTTCTTCCATCATTCCCTAAGCAAGCCATGCTTTGCATACACATACAGTTCATGTAGCGTTGCGTCTGTGTGTGTGTGCATGACGCTGTTGAAGTCGAAAGACGTAGTAGACAGCAAGCAGCGCTGCCGGCAGAGCTGGGAGCAGAGCCGTTTATTATATTGACTTAACTTGTGTTCCATTTATCCGATCAGATTCAAATTTTGGGATCTGAGATTTTGTATCTAATACTATCATATTGGTAAATTTCATGGAGATACTCCAATTTCTGCAAAAATGTTTCTTCTAGAACTATATGATATAGTAGTCCGATCCTGATGATTTTATACTTTATCTTCCCTGGGTAATAAAAAGCCCCAAAAAAAAATTTCATCCCGATAGCTCTTAAAATGGCTGAGTAAGACGCATACGCACCGACGGACGGACATGGCTATATCGACTCAGCTTCTCATGCTGATCAAGAATATGTATATATACATATACTTTATGGGGTCGGAAACGTCTCCTTCTGTGCGTTACAAACATCTGACCAATTTTATAATACCCTCTGCAAGGGTATAAAAATTGCGACTATAATTTGAGATTTAAACTATCCTATCTCTCAAGTTTGATTGAACTGCACATGGTTAAGTAGTTTAGAAGTCCATTGAGGACAAACATTGTGACACGAGATTTATACATATACATACATATATTAAGATATAAAAAAATTTGACCAAGCTGGGAATCGAACCCCGGCCGCCAAGCGAGCACACTAACAACAGAGCCACGTCGACACTTAGAAAAAGGTCGTCGAGTTCTGTAGTTAAGCACGCATCTCATTTTCGCATTGTCGCTAGCTCGTCGAAAACTCAAAAAGTCTGCGAGCGAGCAATTGAAATGCGATGTTGTACAACTTCACGTCACACACACACTACGAAGCCTGAGCATGTTATTTTCGATGCGTAGCGACACTTCTGCGAGCGAACGTTTTTCGCTCTCGCTGCGGCCGCTCTCTGGGGTTCTACGCTGTTCGGCTTTTGCCGAAGTTCCCTGGGGTTCCACGACCAGGCTAGCGTTTGTAATCAAAAAATCTTGAGTTTGACGCATCTATGTATGTATGTATGTATTCTATGGTTAGTGGTAATATTTTTGCTCGATTTTTTGGCGACATGTCGCCGCAAGTTCCGATGAACACACGAGCGACTTTGTCTTCAGCGAAAATTCCGGCGACAAATCAAGAGAATGTCCGAGGCGCTGGGACATGATGAAATAACATAAGGTGGTCCCGTCGGCAAGAGACATACATTTAACGTGCAATAAATGCGAGTGAAAGGAATAGTATTCTGAGTGTCTATTGAGGGTGAGCGAGACGGTGATGTAAGTGAGTAAACGTGCACTAAGGTAAGCTTCGGCTTCCGACGAGACCACCTTATGTTATTTCATCATGCGCTGGGACTTGCAATCAGTCCTGCCAGATGCATGTATTTTTACATGAATACATGTATTTCAGGCCTTTATCTTGTAAAACTTGTAAACGTCCTCAAAATTCATGTATTTTTGTATAGAAATTCCAAAATATTACAAATTTTATATTTTTAATTTGGAATTTCGAAAAAATTTATTTATTGATTAAGTTTAATTTGAACGGCTCTCATAAGCATAAAATATGGTAACGCCTTTACCAGCTGTGCTTGAGATTTTCGATAAATTAACACTGATACTTATCAGTATTTGAATTTCCAAAGTCAGGCATCATTTATCATAAAATTATCATGGAAGTCTCTTCAAACAGTGAACTGGACCGGGAATGGAGGTTTTTAAGAAACACAAAACTGCCCTTTAACAAGGAAGACGATATTTCAGTAATTGAATTTTGGCACCATATATCAAAGATAAAAAAGGCGATAATTCACAAGTGTTCCCATTATTGGCTGAATTTGCACAAAATTTATTATCACTACCTCACAGTAGTGCAAACGTTGAGAGGCTGTTTTCGGACATAAATAATATAAAAAATATCAAACGAAACGCGCTTTGTACCGAATCGTTAACGGGCTTACTTTTCACTAAAGAAGGCTTAAAGCTGAGCTCTAAGCCATCGAAAGAGTATAAGAAATATTTTACTTCTAATATTTATTTTCATTTCATAATATGCTTTATTTCCTTATTATTAAATTTAGCTTAGAGTTTAGACTATTGTCTGTGCAGCTGAGATATTTTGTATTTTGTTTTTTTATTTAATTTTTTTTTTATTTTGTAGAATTTTGATTTTGAATGCTAAAGGAAATTGGACTTGAAACCTTTATAGAGGACTTAATGTTAACTTAGAACTAAAAAGGCAGGCATTTTAGGGAAACTATATATGTAGATATAGTATGGTAAGTACCTGTCAACTCATATATCGAGCTAGATAACTTTTTGTATTAGTGAATTTTATGGTTGCACGGGAGATGAGCTCATCAATCGTATTAACATTGGCTATTTCATGAAGAGAAGTCGTTCTGTAATAACGTGGTAAATTTAGGATCATTTTTAAAATTTTATTTTGTGCGATTTGGAGCTTTTTTAAATGCGTTTTGGCTGAAATATTCCATATTTCTGCCCCATACATAACCATTGGTAATATTATTGATTTGTATATTGTTAGTTTGTTTTTAGTCGATAAATGAGACTTTCGATTTATAAAAGGATATAGTATACGAACAGTCTTGTTGATTTTATCAATTGTGTTACTTATATGTTCATTAAATAATAGTTTATTGTCTAAATTTAATCCCAGATATTTAACAGATTTTTCCCAAGGGATTTCAATGCCGTTAAGTTCGAGATCTGCGTTTGGTAGGAAACATGGCTTTCGCTTTTTAGTAAAAAATAAAGATTTAGTTTTATTAGCATTTAGCTTAATTTTTCATCTATAAAAATAATCGAAGGTGGTGTTTAGAGAGCGTTGCAAATCATTGTGAATATCGGAATATTGAGCTCCAGAAGAATAAAGGATCGTATCATCGGCAAAAATTAACGAATTACATCTATCAGTCATGGGAAAATCAGAGGTATAGATGTTGTACAAGATGGGCCCGAGGACCGAGCCTTGAGGGACACCAGCGCTAATGGATTTTTTGGTAGATTTGGTTTCATTTAGGTATACGTAAAAATGTCTGTTAGTCAGAAAACTTCTTATTATGTGGATTAGGTAAGTAGGAGTGTTAAAAGTGGTTAGTTTGTGGATCAGACCATCATGCCAAACTGTATCAAAAGCAGCTTCAACGTCCAAGGTTACCAAACCAACGGATTGCTTTTCGGATAACTTTGCTTTTACGAAGTTAGTCAACTTATCTAATGGAAAAATGCAGCTATACAATTCTCTGAATCCATATTGTATTGGTGGTAGGATATTTTGTTCATCGAGGTGAGCGTTAAGTCTGATTTTGAGTATTTCTAAAATGAAGTAAAAATTAACAAGTATCGTCGACAAATATTCATAATTCTAGAATAAATGCTATATTTCAATCAATACATATAAGAAAAGCTTAGTTTTTGATTTAAAAAAATGATCTTAGTTAAAAAAAAAATACATGTAAATGTACATGAATTTTGGCGGTTGGCCATGTATTTAAAAATTTTTCATCTGGCAGCACTGCTTGCAATGCTAAATGTCGCCGCAAATTTGTATGGCATGTCACCTGAAATTCCGCGGCGACATGGACAAATCGCCTCGGATTTTCAGAGGAATTTGCGGCGACCGGTACTGAAGGGTACAAATATGTATGTACATACTATACTATACTATACATACATGTATGATCGTGCATATTCATATTGGATATTATATTATCATATTAGCGGACAAAGAAATCCGGACAGGCCAAAAAAATTCTAGTTTCGTAAATTTTTAAAAATTGTGTTTATTGTTTCAAAAATTTTTTTTATTAAACTTATTAAATAAATGTATTTGCTAACCATGTTTTCTCTTTTAGGAAAAGTTAAATTAAAAATTATTGATAATATTTCAAAAACTAAGGAATACAAACAAATTTTTATACCATACACCCATAGGGTGAAATGGTATATTAAAGTCGCCAAAATGTATGTAACAGGCAGAAGGAAGCATCTCCGACCCCACAAAGTATATGTATTCTTGATCAGGATCAACAACCGAGTCGATCTAGCCATGTCCGTCTGTCCGTCCGTCCGTCCGTCCGTCCGTCTGTCCGTCTGTCCGTATGAACACCTAGATCTCGGAGACTATAAAAGCTAGAGCCACCAAATTTTGTATGTAGACTCGTGTAGTATGTAGAGTGATCAAGTTTATTTCAAATTTTTGCCACGCCCCTTTCCGCCCCCGCAATTTAAAAAAAGCGTTTATCTCAAAAACTATTCTAGCTAGAGACACCATATTTGGTATGTATATTCGCTTAGTAAATGCACACATTTTGTATGTATAAAAATTTTGCCACGCCCTTTTCCGCCCCTGTAATTTGAAAAACTTGATTATCTCCCGTATTTTTTTATTATTTTTTTCTATCAAAATACCAAATTTGATCAAAATCGGATAAAAAACAGTCGAGTTATGCATATAAACGTTTTTCCATAAGGCCGGAGTTGGCCGTTGGCTGGTGGGGGCGCTAGGGTGCTCGTATGATTGAGTGAGCGAGATATGCTTGTAAGAAGCATGTGAAAATGCTTGAAATATTTGCTTTACTGATGTATGGTATAACAAAGTCGGCGAGACGACTTACTTACTTCATTTTATTTTTATTTTTAAGTGAGTTACAAATTATTTGAAAATATTATTTTTTTAATTGAATCTTTTTTATTATTATTTTACTTAAAAAATTAGATTTCAATATTTTGTTGGACCTCCATTGTTTTTTATTACCGTCTTTATTCGTTTCGGAAGTGAATCCACTAGATTTTTAATTGTTTCTAGGGTTACATCGTTGTAGCAAACATTTTCCAAAATTAAAATAAAATTAAAATATGCCAAAGATTCTCAATAGGATTTAAATCAGGACTATTGCCTGCCAATCCAATGAAGATATTCCCATTCGCTTAAAATATTTTGCAATTTAAAAAGAAGAAAATATATTGGAAACTTAAAAGTTTTGGTATCATTTATACAAAAACTAAGGGAATTAAAAAAAATTTGACTTACCGATTTTGCACGATGGCAAGGAGCAGAATCGTCCTGAAAAATAATATCGTCGGCATACGAAAGATGCTCCTTAATTGATGGTACAAGATGCTCGTCTAAAATTTGTTGTTACTTTTCGGCGTTTACTGTTCCATCAATAAGCGCCAGATCATCAATTCCAAAGTAGGAAAAGCATCCCCAGACCATACGGGATCCACCGTGCCTGACCTGTATTTATTATTATTATTATTATTATATACGGTTTACTTATAATGTAAAATTAAAAGTAAACTTAGCTTAGTGGCTACAAAGGCCTTATAACATGTTTATATTGAGGAAAAAGGGAAAATTAAAAATAAGTATGTATATATTTACAATGTGAGGTAATAAGTACATATATAGTTAATTGTTTAGATGAGCTCGTAAATGTTAGATGATTTTAAAAATTGAACGACTTACGATAGGTATTCTAAGGTTGGGTTAAATATGGCTGAGAGTGGGTTGGAGGATGGGAAAAGGGATTTTCTAAGGTTTAAGGTGTTCGGACAATCTAGTAGGATGTGGTTAACAGAAGAAACAGAGTTGCAATGTTGGCATAAGGCGGTGGTGGTGGGGTTGAGGAGGTAGGAATGGGTGAGGTTTGTGTGTCCAAGGCAAAGCCTAGTAATTCTAACGAGATCTCGCCGAGACAATTGGCTGTAGGTAGCGTAGTTGGTTAGATTGGTTTTTGTTGTGTTATTGGATTTGTAAAAGTTGTTTGTTTTTGAAAATAGTTTTAGTTTAGTGAGATTATTTACTTTTTTAATTTGTTTCAATAAGTCTGAGACATTATAGTTTTCTGTAAATATAAGGGGGAGAGCGTTGGCGGTTTTGGCCGCCTCATCGGCTTTCTCATTTCCCAAAATCTGGCAGTGACCGGGGATCCAGATTATTTTTAGTTTATTTGGGTGGCTTAAAAGAGTCTGTCTAATTTGAAAGGGATAGAAAGATAGATTGTAGGGGTTAGTTTTGCTTGGATAGATGAAAGTGAATCAGTACAGATGGCAGTTTGATATGACAGGACTTTGGCTAAGTTGGTTGCGGAGAAGATTGCTATAATTTCAGCGGAAAAAATACTGCTATGATTTTGTAGAAGGTATTGTTTTGTAGAGTGGTTGTTGACAACGCTGAAAGATGTGTAGTTGTCATTTTTGGAACCGTCAGTGTAAATGAATCTATAATTGGGATATTTCTGTTGGATTTCTTTAAATAATTTACGGTATGTTTCGGGAGTTGTGGAAGATTTGGGTAGTGCAGGAAAGGATCAGTCTACGCACTGGTCGATATTTGCCCAGGGAGGAAACTTTTCCCTTGCAGGTTGTAGAGGTGTAGTCGGGAAATGCAGAGATTTGTTTAAAATTATAGCTCTTTGTAGCGCTGAGCATATCCTTGGTGGAGGTTTTTTTGATTTATTAATTTTATTAATATGAGTGGCAAGTTGTGAGGAGTGAGAATGAAGGATGGGTTTGATAAGTTTAAAGTCGCTAAAAGTTTTTCTGTTCTCAAAGGGAGATATGTTTGACTCAAATAAAAGGTTTTGCGTTGGAGTTGTTCTGAATGCTCCCAGGGCCATTCGAATGGCTGAGTGGTATAATGATTTTATTTTATTTGTGTGGGATTGGGGAGCATTACCGTAGAGGTATATTCCATAGTCGATTTTGGACATTATTATGAGGTTAATGACATTTAGATCGGAGAGGGGGCTGCATCGATATCTGCTATTGGACAGGCATTTAATAATGTTTAGCTTTTTTGAGAGGGAGGAAATTAGGTATGATATGTGGTCGGACCATTTGTATCTGTTGTTGAAGACTATTCCGAGAATCTTTAGGGATTGGACATTGGAGATGTTAGCGAGGGATGTGTGTAGAGAAGATTGACACCTTTTTTTTTTGCAGAAATGAATATTTTTGCATTTGGGTATGCTGAGTTTAGCTCCAGAGTAGTCACACCATTTGAGGATGTCGTTGAAAAGGGGGTCAAGAGAAAAGCTGGTTAGTTTGTTGAGTTTTTTAACTATCAGATAGTCGTCTGCATAGGCATAGAAGTCAACTTTTTCATGAGCAAGAATTGTTCTGTTTAGTTTGTTATAAGCGATGAGGAAAACGATAACTGAGAGAGGAGAGCCTTGGGGTATGCCATTGTGTTGGGGGCGAACTGAGGATAAGTGTCCGTTGACACTCACAACGATTTTCCTGTTGGTCATGAAGTTGTAAATGTACTTTATGATATTCGGACCTATTATCCATAGTTTTAGCTCGTCTATGACGGAGTGTATGCCAATTTTATCAAAAGCTTTTGCAAAATCGAGTGAGACTATTGATGAATGGTTTTTGGTGGAAAGGCCGGAAGATATCAGATAGTCTATCGATAGTAGAGAGTCTGATATTGATTTTCCTTTCCTAAAACCGCTCTGTCGGCTATTGATAGATTTGTTTACTGGGACAAACCACCATAGTCGATTGGCAATAATCTTATCGAGGGTTTTGGCAAAGCAGGAGTTAAGAGAGATTGGTCTGTAGGAGTTTAGGTTAGTTTTATTAGTATTGGGTTTGTGAATAGGGATAATTTTACTTAGTTTGTAATTTTGAGGAATGTGGTTATTAAAGATATTGTTGAAATGTTGTGTTACTCGGTCTTCGACTGTAGGGTGTAAGTTTTTCAGCATAGGGTATGATATTCTATCTTGGCCGGGGGTTTTGCCAGAAAGTTTGGATAAGGCCATGGAGAGTTCGATAGATGAGATGGGCAATTCAATTTGGAGAGCGGTGGAAGAGGGGGAATACAAATGAGTCGATACAGATGTAAGTTATTTGTTGTTCGAAAAGGTGCTAGAGAAGTTAGAATTTTCAGATTCCGAAGACCAGAAAGAACAAAACTCTTCTGATATTAATTGGCTATTTGTGATTGTAGTGGTAGGAGAGGCGAATTTTTGGATACAGTGGATTGTGAGACGTTGTTTGAGGCCACAGAACTTACGTATCGAGGACCAAATTTTTGATGAAGGGGTGTTAGGACATATCTCAGAGGTAAATGATTCAATAGATTTTCTCTTAGATTGATTTAGTTCTCTTTTAAAGAGGGCGTTCGTTTTTTGTAGTTGACGATGTTGTCGAAACATATATTATTTTTAAGACGTGACCAAAGAATTTTTTTTATCTTTTTTAAGGGAGGATAGCTTGGAGTTCCACCAAGGAACATTGCGATTATTTTGACGAGAAGGGTTGGTTTGGTTAGCGGCCTCTTTGTTTAAGTTTTGGCTGGGGGGCCGGAGAGAATGGTTAGAAAGACTTAGGGCCATGTATTTGGGCCAATCTGCGGAATCGAATTTGAATTTTGGTGTAAGTTTTCGAGGAGGGGTTGGCTCAAAGAGATATGTTAAAATAGGGAAGTGATCACTACCGTAGGTGTCGGATTCAACTTTCCAAAAGGATTCCATGGCAATAGAAGGGGTAGAGAGGGTGAGATCAATGTGGGTGAATGTGTGGTGGGTGGAAAAATGCGTTGGGGAACCATCGTTGAGGAGAATTAGGGGTGATTGGTAAATGAATTTACAAATAGTATTGCCTCGACGATTGTTAACTGGGGAGCCCCAAAGGGCGTGCCAACTATTAAAGGCGCCAGTGATAATAGAGGGGGTATTAAGAGAGTCGAATGTATCACTGAGATTGCGGATAGAGAAATTTTTGTGGGGAGCGATGTATGAGCTGAATATATTGAAAGTTATTTTGGATTTAATGTTTACGCCTACAGTGTCGAAGGCTTGGATTGGAGATAGAATCGTATGCTCGATTTAATCGTGAATTAGAATGGCTACGCCACCGGAGGATCCTTGGGAGGAGTTTAGTGCATAGATTTTGTAGTTAATAGGTGTTGGAGTGTTAGTTTGGGGTTTGTGATGTGTTTCTTGTAGGGATATTATTTTTGGTGAGTATTTTTTTATTAGAATTTGTAATTGATCGTAGTTGTTTACGTATCCATTACAATTCCATTGAATAATTTTTAAGTACATGATTCAGTATAAGAGAAGATTTTAGGGATAGAAAGCAATTACTTATTAAATATAATATGAGGTGCGAAAGGGAAAGATTTTATGTTGTAGTATTTGGTTTAGGTTTGACTGTGTGTTTGGCTTTTAATGATGTTTTAAGATTGTTGTCTGATTTTGGATATATCTTAATTTTGGTATCGCTTAATATTGTCGTTTGAAGGTTGGGTTTAGGTAAGATGTTGGCATCAATATCCATATCGGAGTCCGTAGAAGATTCAATTGTGTCGGTGATGTTTTTCCTTGTATTTTTTGGTTGGGGGGTACTCGAAGTAGTAGGGCAGATATCGGAGTAGTCGATAGTTGCATTGCGTGTTGTGTTTGTTTGTTCGGTAAGTTGGGCATTACTGGGTTTTACCTGATGAGTATTGGAGTCTCGCGTCACAGAGGCATAGGATGTGTTTAGGTGTCTCTCGTTGTAAATTTTGATGGCATCTTTGAATGTTGTTTTTTCCAGTGTTTTGATGGTTATGATGTCTTTGTTCTTGATGTATGCTTGGCACTTACGATCTGTACAGCTGTGATGGTAGTTGTTGAAGCCGCCGTCCTTGCAGTTAATGCAGCAGATCAGGTTATGGCATTTGTCGTTAGGGTCGTCGGTTTTAAGATGGACTTGGTTGCTGCAATGAAGGCATAGTTTGTTTCCTCGGCATCGCAATCTCTGCACATCATAGGTTGTGGTATGAAAGGGCGCACTTTGACTTTGAGGTAACCAATTGAGAGATCTTCTGGTAATTGTGGAGAAGCGAACGTTAGGATAATGAGTCCTGTTTCTTTTAGTAAGTTTGTGTCTCTCTCTTTTTTTAGTATTTTTTTTGCTTCGATGACATTTTGGAAAGATAGTTCTCTGGTAATGTCGTCTTCAGTAATATCACGAAGGCTGTTGCAATAGATGACACCTTTAGAAAAGTTTCTTGTTTTGAGTTCACTGACTTCGACTTTAATATTGTTGGAGAAAGATGTCAACGTAATTAATTTAGTGGCTTGATAAAGGTTGGCAGTTTCAACTTCCAATGTTCCACTTTTGAAGTTAGTTGAGACTTTAGTGACTTTTCCTGAGCAAATGTTATCTATGACTTTTTGGACAAGAAAAGGAGAGACGTGGGCAAGGCCATCGTTGCTTTCAATTCTTGTAATTATCAAAAATTTTGGTCCAGCAGAAGGGTGCGTTAAAAGTTTTTTTTTTGTC